>NC_064643.1:577051085-577351085 GCF_023864345.2 Schistocerca serialis cubense
TTGCCACCGTATCATTGCCAGTATAATCCAATAGAGCTCATATTGGCAGAAGTGAAAGGATACACTGCAGAACGAAACATGACATTTAAAATTGCGGAAACAGAGAGACTTTTGCCTTAAGCACTTGACAGCATAACACCTTCAGCATGTACTGAATGTGTTCTACATACAGAACGGCTACAGGAGGAAGACATAGAGAGGGGAATTTTAATTGATAATATGCTCAATCCCATTGTGATCACTCTAAGACCAGATGAGTCAGACACTGACATGGACTGCAGTGAAGTAGATGATGGTCGCAAAGATTGAAAACTATCAAAGGTGAGCCACACATACAATATTCACATTGTCTTTTCTTTTTCTATAGCTTCTCTTCTGCAGTTGCAGTTTTACCAGTAATATTGAGATATATTCTGTCTTTTGTGACTGTAATAAAAGTCTTATTTATACCAGCCACTTTCTGCTTTATTTTGAAGTTTCTTCAGTGGACAGTATTTTGGCTTCCATACTGCCACTTGATTAGCTGTTGCACTTTTGTGCATCGCTGGGGTTGTAAGATCATGTTCAACGTTTGTCTCAACTGATATATGATTTACCAAATAATTGCTGTTTGTGTGTGACAGACATCCTCAAATAAATTGTTTTTAGGTGCATTGCACTTCGCTAACACTCAACAAATTTTAGTCTCGATGTTTTTATGAGTCCACAACTGACTTTGTGTACTTTATCAACTTTGTTTGAATCAAGGTGCTCTAAAAAAAGTGAAATGTGTCTGGTATAAGTAAAGCATTTGTCACAATCACAAAAGACCGAAAATTTTCCAATATTACATACAATATTTTTGTGGTATTAAAATTGTTTCATTCAGAATGTTATACAACATGTAATTTGTGGTAGGCTGTTCCATCTTGGAAGTATCAAGCACTGCAGGACAGCAATTTTTAGGTGTTTTATGGAAACGATTATCTGTAAACTGTAATTTTGTCATTCGACACAAGCATTCGTACTTCCTTGTGCGTAGATGCTCGGGACAAGGCATCGCAATTTGTTGTGCTACACAACATTGCATGTCTCATTCCTTTCGATCCGACTATCTCACAGTGGTAGTCATGTGATGGTGGGAGCTGACAGATCACAACAAACTGAATAAAAATCCACTGAATAACTTTCTCCACTGTCCACTACCCCTTAAACACAAGCTTGCAAACTGTTTGACATCTACATCTCTATGCGTGTACTGCAGCTGCTGTTTGCAACTGGCAATACTGCAATCCCCATCTGTGCCTCTACACTGCATGGACCTGCACGACCCACCATTGTTCACGGATCCAACTATAGTTGTATTAAAATTGTTTTTCAATGCAACTGGTGTGCTATTTCTTCCCATCAGAAATCTTGTTATCCATTTACACTACCACCCCAACAGTGCAATTGGACTTTTTCTTTGTGCCACCTACGCTTGCTTCACACAGTGATCAAAGAGAAAGAATGAACATGATGAAAGTTCAAAAAGTAGTAAGACTCCTTCACACAGTGAAAGTAAAATTAATTTCTACTAAAATTTCAAATATTTACCAAAAATTGTGAAAAAAATATAATATAAAATAAAAATATCGGAACTTGATATATTGTGAAAAAAATATCACCAATATATATCATTATTTTTTGAGAAAAAATATCACTATATCAATATTCTATCAAAAGCCCAAGTGCACATGCAGTCTTCCCAACAGTCTGTCACACTGGCAGTTTCATTTTCAGTGGGGAGCAGCACTTCATAGGGAGGATTTGGTATAGTACTCAAGTTCCTCTAGTTCCTGCTCCCCTCACTCAGTATCCTACCGGTGAGTCAGCAATGACAGCAAAAAAAAAGTATTTGAGGAACCTTTGGTCCTCTGGTATGTGACTCGTGGTAGTTTGCCCAACACACTCATTCTCAACAACTTTCAATTGCTTGGCAGCAGTCAGGCTGATTTCCAACTATTTATGAATAGCAACATACCCTTTCGGTGGGGCTGCACTATTGCTAACAGAATATTTTTCTGAAGGACAAACATTAATTTAAAATTAATGTTACTGGTTCTCTTAAGTTCAGAATGTGTTCTGCTAAAGGCATTGCACAATTCCTTTAAGAACCAAAGCTACAGTGCCCAAGAAAGTACACTAGTGTCCAAAATTAAGGCAACCGACAGTTATTTACACATCCTGTGTCTAAATCACAATATAATCATACAAATGGTCAACAGATGTTCATATGAACATGTTCTGCAAGGAAGATGGCATTCTGGTCAATGAGCAACCACACCAATGATGACATTAGGGCAACTATCAAACAGTGTAGCATTTCTCGGGTAGTCACCCATCCACACTCGCTGTGCACACAGTCACAGACGGTGCAATATGGCACAAAGAAGACCTCTATCAGACTCTCTGCGGTGGAGGGTCACAGGTAGAATGAATACCTGACAAAAAATGAAATATTCATGTGGCATTGAGGGCTGGGAGGCCCCATCTGGGGAAGTTTGGCTGCGGGGTTGTAAGTCTTATTTCAGACAATGCCACAATGGGTGACTTGCTCGTTGGTTATGATGAAATGAGGAGGACAACACAACACTCAGTCTATGAGTGAAGAAAATTTCCAACCCAGCCGGGAATCTATCCCAGGCTTTCTGCTTGGTAGGCAAACACATTACCACTCAGCTAAGCAGGTGGACTAATGCATGGCAGTCACAAACTGATGTGGCCTGATGGCTTAATGTGAATCGTTCTGTTGTTTCTCAGATGTGGCGACAGTTTATGAAGACAGAAACTGTATCCCAAAGACCAAGGCAGGGCTGACCACATGTAGCATCAGAAAGAGAGGACTATTTTTTGACTGTAATTGCACAGCCATATTGCCTTAGTACTGCACTGCAACAGACAACTGATCTCGCAGCATCCACTGAATGTGATATGTCGAGCCAAATGGTATACTGAAAGCTGCAGCAGGGTGACCTTTATCGTCAGAGACTAGCTGAATGTGTACTTCTGATGCATCATCACAGAAGGGAATGTTTAGAGTGGAGTTGTCAAAATGCCACCCAGACGGTCAAACAGTGGGCCTATGTTCTTTCCACAGATGAGTTCCGATTTGGTTTGGAGACTGATTCACTCCTGGAAGGAATGTGGAACAAAATTTTAGTACCCAAACATTGTGGAAAGAGACCGATATCAAGGAGGATCCCTAATGGCGTGGGCAGGGATTTTGTTGACCACCAAATACCTCTTCATGACATTGTATGGGTGAACTGGCAAGATTAAACTGCTGTTAGGTATCATGACGACATCTTGCAACCTCATGTGCAATTGTTGCGAGGTGCTGTGAGCCTAGACTTTGTATCGATGAACGATAATGCTCGACCTCTTAGAGGTTGATGTTTTCTTGGAAACAGACGATACCAGGGGTGCCCACTTGACACAACTAACTCTTTATAATCATGAAGTAATAAGTGCTATTGACAGGGGATGTCAAATTGATTCCATATTTTTAGATTTCCAGAAGGCATTTGACACCATTCCTCATGAGCATCTTCTAACCAAACTGGTTGCCTAGGGATTATTGCCTCAGTTGTGCAACTGGATTTGTGATTTCCCGTCAGAAAAGCCGCAGTTTGTAGTAATAGATGGAAAGTCATCAAGTAAAACAGAAGTAATATCTGGGCCCTCTATTGCTCCGGATCTATATTAACGACATAGGAGACAATCTGAGTAGCTGTCTTAGATTGTTTGCAGATGGTGCTGCCATTTACCATCTTGTAAAGTCATCAGATGATCAAAATGACTTGCTAAATGATTTAGGTAAGATATCTGTATGGTGCGATAAGTGGCAATTGACTCTGAATAAGGAAAAGTGTGAAGTTATTCACATGAGTACTAAAATAAATCAGCTAAATTTCGATTACGCGATAAGCCACACAAATCTGAAGGCTGTAAATTCAAATAAATTCAAATAAATACTTAGGGATTACAATTACAAATAACCTAAATTGGAACAATCACATAGATAATATTGTGGGTAGAGTAAACCACAGACTGTGATTCATTGGCAGAACATTTAGAAGGTGCAACAGGTCTGCTAAAGAGACTGCTTACACCACTTTTGTCCACACTTTTCTGGAGTATTGCTGTGTGGTGTGGGATCCGCGTCAGGTGGGTCTGACGGATGACATCGAAAAAGAACAAAGAAGGGCAGATCGTTTTGTATTATCGCGAAATAGGGGAGATAGTGTCACAGACATGATACGTGAATTGGAGTGGCAATCATTAAAACAAAGGCATTTTTCGTTGCGACAGGATCTTGTCATGAAATTTCAGTCACCAGTTTTCTCCTCTGATTGCGGAAACATTCTGTTGGCACCCACCTACATAGGGAGAAATGATCATCATGACAATATAAGAGAAATCAGGGCTCGCACAGAAAAAATTAAGTGCTCGTTTTTCCCATGTGCCATTCGAGAGTGGAACGGTAGAGAGACAGCTTGAAGGTGGTTCATTGAACCTTCTGCCAAGCACTTTATTGTGAAAAGCAGAGTAATCAGGTAGATGTAGATGTAGATCTCCAAATCTAATGAAATTTGGTGTGAAGGTTCTATATGGATTTTGATGGTTATATACCACATCAGTACAGTGTCTTCAGTGGTGAATTTTTAGGGGCTTTTAAAGAGATGCTAGTCATCTTTGAATCACATATGAAGGTACAAAAGTTCCAAGTTTGCTGGGCTTTTTTAAAAGTTCTAGCAAACATTTGGTAATTTGCTTTAATATACATAGACAACCTTTTATGCTGAATCACATCATGGCAAAAATTAGGGTGGCATGTTGACAACTACATTCTAAACATTCCCTTCTGCAATGATGCATCAGAAGTACACATACAGCTATTCTCTGACGATAAAGGACACTCTGCTGAAGCTTTCAAGTATACCATTTGGCTCGATACATCATGTTCAGTGGATGCTGCAAGATCAATTGTCAGTCATAGTGCAGTACTAAGGCAATATGACTGTGCAATTACAGTGAAAAAATGGTCCTCTCTTTCTGATGCCACTTGTAGTAAGCCCTGCTGCCTTGGTCTTTGGGATACAGTTTCAGTCACCTAAATGGACCATTCCCTGTCAAGTGGCCTAAATTTAGACAAGCTCCTCACTCAACCATCTCCAATTTTGATGAATTTTTTACAGGATGTACATATAGACCTTACATGAAGCACTGCCAAATTACTGCTTCATAAAGTAGTATGGTGGGGCCTCTAGCCACCTTTTCGTAAAGGCTCGTTGTTTGACATTGCAACTCAAATGAATAAATGATCAACTTTGTTTTACCGTTGTTCAGGATTTAAGAGACCTGTCATGCTGAAACTTAGTGATCCTGTTCAACTTTTTGGGTACAATAGCTTAGATATAGTACAAAAGGTCAAACTATGGTAAATTCATCATAGTGTGCTATCAAAGTGGCTCATAAATCTTGTCATATCAAATTTTGGATATACTTTATTGCCCTGTATCTACCAAAAGAGTAACTTTCTGAGCTAATACTTTAGTTATCTGCAGCCTGCCAGCGTGTCATAAAGCTCTGCAAGTGGCACCCTGATTGCTCAAATAATAACTGAGTTATCGAAGTTCAAAGTGTGCTAAGAAATTTAATCAGTCAATTTTGGCTCACTTTCAAAAGGTCATATCTCAAAAGCAATCACTCACATTTGATTTTTCTCAGCACCATTGAAAAGAGGTCATCTTGTTTGATCAGAAAAAGTTGTTTTTATTTTGGAGACTTTTCATTTAAGAACAAATAAACTTATATTTTCATTACATTACATTTTTCAACATTGCGACATAAATGAATAAATGACCAACTTTGATTTACCATTATTCAGGATCTAAGAGACCTGTCATGCTGAAACTTTGTGATCATGTTCAACTTTTTGGGTACAATATCTTAGCTGTAAAACAAAAGGTCAAACTATGGTAAATTCATCATAGTGTGCTATTAAAAAGTGGCCCATAAATCTTGTCGTACCAAATAAACTTACATTTTTATTATATTAAAAAGTACATGTACCAGTTGTCCTCTTTATGGTTCCCAAGCCAAATATTTCAGTTCTTATTCATTCATTTGTTGAAATTTGATACTAGTAGCAGTTACAGCTGATTCTAACAAGCTATAATGTCGGTCCATTCTTGTTGCTGATGGAGCTGGGATGACAGAAATAATGTGTTGGTTTGAAATCCAACAAGCATCCTGCCTAGCTGGCCAACAGAATGAATGTGCAGGTCCACTGGGGTGCATGAAACTGACTAAAACATCATTTTCTTCTTCTGAAACTTCAGATTACCAATCCACCATTTTCCATCATATATACAGGCAATGTATTGGCACAGTTGTAAGGTTGTGATATTTCTGAATGAAACTGTTGCTTGACTCTGGTCAACATTTGCCACAATAAAAATTTGTATCATTGGATACGCTTCTAATACAAACTTGCTTTTCGTTTAATGGCACAAAATGGTGATTCTCTCTTGTTCCTGATACTGTGCAGCCATTTTTGAACCTTGCTTCCTGCTCAGTTTTTAATGTTTCAATTTCTTCTTTTGAAACAAAAGTGAATTGGATTCCTCTGATATTCTTTGTACAGTATTTAAACAAATCAGTTGGTGTCAAAATCTGATCCTCAGTTGGTCTTTGAAGGCTTGCTCTTGCTGCCAGGCACTTTACAGTACCTCCAATTCCATCACATGGAGATTTTCCATGGCTTGTAGCAACAAAGTTCCATTCAGCTGAGCTTCCAAAGTCATTTTGATGGTGGCAGAGATTCAGAAAATTTTTGAAACTTTTGTACTGCGCTGCAGACCCATCACTGAAGAAGTAAATGTGCGTGATTTTTCCAAGGAGACACTATAGATCTTCTATTAATTTCAGTATAAAAGCATGTACAGCGATTGTGTCATGTTTCAGGCTGTCGCTTATTATACAGTAGCTGATGCTGCTGATGTCCAAGTTATTTCTGAAGTACACAACAAATGGGTGTAAAGTCGCTTGGCTGTTTTTCCAGTGAAAACCTTGAGCTGCATCCTGGACAATGAAGGAATAATTTTCAGCAAAGCCTATTAATATGATCAGTTCAGTTGGCTTACAGCTTTCTTTTATTCGTTTTAGGTTCTTGCTCTGGTGCTTTGCAACATAATGATGAGTGGAAAGTTTGTCAATTTTTGAAATCAGATCTTCAATAAAATCCTCGGTGGTCACCTGCTTGGTTTCTAATGTATCTCTATCAGTGTGCACCCACTGTTTGAACTCAATGGTATCATATTGATCACTGTCTTCAAAACTACTTTCTAAAAACTGTTCCAGTAGTTCTTTTCCTGGACAGATTTCACAGCAATGAAGCATGCAGTCTTTTGATTCCAAATCACACACTGTTTTAGATTTTGGCCTCAATTTGCAAAATTTGGAAAATCCAATGCTGAAGTCGATGTGCAGCAAACATTTCTTTCAAATTATTCAGAAGAAGGTATTTTTGCATCAAAACTTTCTTTCCTTCTATTCTAACTGATACACAGTCTTTTTTATCTGGACAAATTCGGCTAAATTCTTCATTCTGAAAAAATGTTACCACTCTTTCTTTTATGGCATCTGGAATCTTCTTGCCACACTTGTTCTTTGGCAGAGCTAATACACCATTTTCTGCCTGTAACTTCCTAGCTGCTTTTACCATCCTCTCTGAAACACCAAATTCTTGCATTGTCTCTTTTATAATCCAGCTTTGTGGTAATGTCAGTATTTGAAATTTTTCAGGCTGCCTTGACAATTGTAATTTCTCTTTCAATTCTTTAATCAGCTGCTTATAATCTTAACAATCAGGACATGTCTTGCTTGTGCTAAGTGTTTGAAGCTCTTTAGGGGCGAATCCTCCAGCAGCACCAATGTTATTCGCAATTGCATCTTGAGCTTTGCTTACTTTTTGGTTTGCATGACCTTTCACATCCCTTTTTGATACTCTCTGAAATTATAGAGGGGAGACCAGAAAAGCAGTTAGACTTGAATCAATTGATACTTCTGGATATGCTTCATCTTCTGACTGGTTTGAAGTTGACTGATTTTTCTGCTTTCTTTGCTAAAAATTGTTTTCTGCAAGTTGGACAGATCTTCTGGCCAGGTTTCACATTGCTCTTAGTCACGGCTTGCAATTGTTTTGCTGTTTCCACACCGACAATCCATAAACCCTTTTTAACAGAACGGTTCTTTGCACCAAAAGGATTACAACAAGATCTCTGTAGAAAGTCATATTTGCCCACAAGTATTGCTTTGTGATGAAAGCATATTTGTGCATTTTCAGTAAGACAATCTCACTTCTTTGGTTTATTAATTCCTGTTGCTCTACTGAAAATTCTTTGATTGGAATAAAGCCTTGTTGATATGTGAATGTTTTCAGATGACATGCAGAATTATCTGAAAGGCCAGTGACACATGGTACTGAAACCTTGTTGATATTCATTACACTACAATTAAAATAATGCTTCCAATTGCTGTTTGTTTCATTATTAGATAAAGTAGAAGTCGTGTATATCTCCAACTAAAAAATATTAAACATTGAGAATACAACAGAAAAAATTAAATAAACTGACAAACTTCACGGTAAATGATGACAGCCAAAACAGTTGTAGGATAAAGATTTATTAAAATTCTTGACCACAGTTTTGGTATATCTAAATATAGCTTCATCAGAAGTAAAATACACCTGTTTTCAGGATTTTAAATAAGATGTCCATGTATTTCGAAACAGTCTTTGAAACCTGGGCAGGTACATATTTCAAGATTTTAAACATGGCTGAAACAGCAACTGTTGAAATTCTTCATGATAAACGATGACAGCCAAAACAGCTGCAGGATTAAGATTTAATTCTTGTCCATGGTTTCGGTATATCTAAATATACTTTCATCAGAAGTAAAATACACCTGTTTTCAGGATTTTCAATGAGATGTCCATGTATTTCGAAACAGCCTTTGAAACCTGGGCAGGTACATATTTCAAGATTTTAAACATGGCTGAAACAGCAACTGTTGAAATTCTTCACGGTAAATGATGACAACCAAAACATTTGCAGGATTAAGATTTATTAAAATTCTTGACCACGGTTTTGTTATATCTAAATATACCTTCATCAGAAGTAAAATACACCTGTTTTCAAGATTTTAAATGAGATGTCCATGTTTAAAATCTTGAAATATGTACATGCTCAGGTTTCAAAGGCTGTATCTTCTTTTTGTACATAACAAAAGCTTATGCCTGGAACACTATCATCACAGAATATGAACAAATCATGTGAGTCATTATTTGTTTATCTAAGAGGACCTCTGCAGACTAGTATGGGCTGCTAGTCTTTTTGCTGTTCGCCCAGTGCCATCACAAGGTGATTCACCTTGGCTTGTAACAAAAAAATTCCATTCGGCAGTGATGGCAAAATCCTTTTTCTGCAGACATAAACTGATGAAATTTTTGAAATTCTTATACTGAGCATCTGAACCATCAATAAAGTAATAAATGTTCTTAATGTTTTCAGACTTTGTCTTTAACTATGCAATTTACTTAATTTGAAAGGAATGGACAGCAGTGGTATCATGATACAGACAGTCTCTGGTCATACAAATGCCTTGCCACCAAAATAGACAGCAAATCAATGTAATGTGGCCTGACTATCCTCCCAATGAAATTAATTTTCATAATCTGTACCTCCATGAAATTTGCAACAGTTCTGACATGTCTTCAATGAGTGTCTGTCAGTATGGTCCCATTGCTTGTGTTCCATTGTTTCTTCAGCGTCATAGTCTCTAAAAGTGTCTTCAAGAAAAGCCTCTAGTTGAATTTTTTCTGCACATTCCTCACAACATTGCTGCATACAATCTTTTGATTCCAAACTACATACAGTTTTTCCCTCAAATCAAATCATTTTGGGTGGAAAATGCTGAAGCCAATATTAATTTGACATTTTGATGAATTACACATACACATAATGAATGTGATCCAGAATCACTAACTGTAGCACACGATTTTGGCCTGAGCTCATAAAATTTTGAGAAGCTCAGTTGGTTTTCACATTGCTTGCAATAAGCAATGAATAATCCTTTCAGGTTACAAGGAGAAAGCTTTTCTGATTGTGAATCTTTTCCCCTTTATTTTTGCTGCAACAAAAACCTTTTTGCCTGGGCATAAATGAGAAAACTCATTATCTTCAAAAAAATTACTTCATCACTGAGCTTTTTCCCTTTTCTTTTTGCAGGTGTTATCAAAATCTCATCTTCCATTTTTAGTTTCCTAGCCTTCTTCACCACTTTAGTTGAAACCACAAACTCTTTAGCCATTTTGCAATAGTCCAGCTATTTGGACCAGGGCCATAATTTGAACATTACTGCAATTGCTTGAAGTCTGAAGCTTAGTCTTAAGTTCTTCAATTAAGATGTCCATATCTTTACATTTTTTGCACTCTTCCGTTTGTATTTGAGCAATATCTACTTGTCTCACACTGGCAGCTGTGGCAATTAATTAGTAATGCTGCCTTGGGCTTTCAGAACTTTGTGTTTTATATATCTCATTGAATCCCTTTTGCTGATCCATTGAAGCTTTAATGATGACTCTCCAAGTGATGAAAATGAAGTTTCAGCAGTGAAGTAAGCATCAACAACATCCATGTCTTCATTGGTCATTAACTTTGATCTATCAGATATTGTAATGGTTAATGGTGTTAAAACCTTCTTGTTAATGTGTTTTTCTTCACCAAATGAGTTGCAGCAAGTCTTCTGCAGGAACTGAAATTTTGTCATCAACAAGGCATTATGATATGAACAAATTTGGGTATCTTCAGTAAAATCAAGCCCAGACCTACGTCATAGAAGCCCCTCGTCCACTGCTGATGTTTCCTTAACTGATTGTAGTTGATGTTTTAAATATACAAATTAGGCTGTCAAAACATATTATTTTAATGCTTACCTTCAGCTACAACAATGAATATTAATTATTCAAACACTCAGTACTCAACACTAAGATTGCACAGACCAAAGATTACACTGCACGGAAGACTGACACTGTGAAAACCAATAATAAAAGCAACAAATGAAAGTGCTGATTCAGCAATGTATCACTGCTGCAAGGATAGAGCCTTAAAAAATTATTGCTGCTTTATAATCCTGATGGAAACCAAGTGACAATGCATATATGCACCAAACATGCATTGCAGAGTTAAAACATTCTAAAGCAATATAGTATTCTATTATGATCTAGATTTTATAATATTCAGAGCATTTTCTGAGGTTTTATTATATTTATATTCTACACTGCAAAATAATGTAAAAATGCTTCAGCATAGTTACATTGCCCAAACCATAGGCAAATCTTATACTATTACAGGACACTGCAATTATGTATTTTTTGATTTACAACTTCAAATTGTATTAATTTCTTGTATTTATCGATAATCCATTTTCCCTACTTTTGATAGGTGTTCTTACTCATCAAAATGCAAGATCCAGAAATTAAACAATATAGCATTGAAAGCTTGAAGTATACTCTTTACAGCTGTGGCAAGAAGAAAAGAATTTAACAAGACACAGTTGAGATACTGCCCCCCCCCCCCCCCAAAAAAAAAAAAATACCGTACTAGAAAATTTTGACAAACTTTGCAATTGCATTTTCTTTTCATCTAGGCGTCCACTGTTAATTCAATTTCATCCATATGTAGACATCATAGGTAGGAATAACCCTCTGAACTTTTGGTGTGATTAGCTCGTATGAAAAGTAGCAGTCGGTAGTCAAATCTTGGCTATCAGAATAGTGCGATGAATTTTTTGGCCACTTTAGAGACTCATACCTATATTTAAGTGTGGTTAAATCACTAATTTTTGCAATGGTGTGATTCAGCATAAAAAGTTGTCTCTGTATCTTAATGCAAATGACCAAAAGTTTGCTAGAACTTGTAAAAAAGCACAGCAAACTTGGCACATTTGTACCTTTGTACGTGATGTTAAGATGAGTAGCCTCTCTTTAAAAAACCCTAAAAATTCAACCACTGGAGATACTGTACTGTCATTTGGTAGATAACCATCAAAGACCATATAGAACTTTCACACCAAATATCATTAGATGTGGAGATGATCGAGTGGGGACACTTTTTAATACTAGTCTCGTTGATGTGGAATGACCCAGACGGGTTGCATCACATCAGCATGCAAGACTTGTGGCAGTTCTGCAGGAAGAATGGGTGTTAATGTCTCAACATGAAATTGATGACATTATTCATAGCATGCCCCACCATTCCAGGCCTGTATTGCTGTCAGAGGTAGTCACACACCATACTAAACGCATTAATCAGTTGTTGGAATGTGTGTGCAAATCAGTTAAGTTGGAAAAAATGAAGACCGTTTTTCTCTACCATTCTGCATGTTGCAGTTATTTATGCTCTGTATTCTTTACATTATTTCTAATTTACTATCACTTGTTCATACTGTTTTGTGGCAAAATAAACACAACCTTCGAAAATTTCCATTTGTTGCTTTAATTTTGGCCACCAGTGTAGATTGTTATACAGAGGGAAAAACCTGGTACAAAATTTACTTCTTCCTTGAAGGTAACTTTGTGACTTTAACTTTTGTTTTTTCAAGCTAATGCTCATTATAAAACCTGGATAAAAATTCAAAACCAGTGGTAAACATAGCAATAACCAATTATTTTGAAGACAGAAAGTTAATGGAACATGATATGATGACAGTTATAGTATGCTCAGTACACAATATTACACCACAGCAATTAATTTTGTAAGAATTTTGTTTAAGTTGCAATCATAAACTCTCAATCAGTGACTTAGAACCAAGAGGTCAATGAATGGAGAAATTTGGAAATATTCCTAGAAAGAAATTTTCACTCTACAGTGGAGTGTGCACTGATATGAGACTTCCTGGCACATTAAAACTGTGTGCTGGACCAAGGCTCGAACTCGGGACCTTTGCCTTTCGCAGGCACGTGCTCTACCAACTGAGCCACCCAAGCACGACTCACGCCATGTCCTCACAACTCCAATACCGCCAGTACCTCGTCTCCAACCTTCCAAACTTCACAGAAGCTCTCCTGTGAACCATGGAAATATTGCACTAATCACATAAAGTAATGAGCCATAATATGATGACAACTGCCTACAGTGAGATTTAACACCTCCTGGTAGTGTTGTGGGCACTTTACGTGATACAGGAAGTATATAAGCAGAGCAAAGATGAATTGGAGGATCATTCAAGCAATGATAAAAGCTACAAATGGAGAAATCCACTGACATGTGCGGTTTCGCCATAGGGCAGACTGGTCTGGCTTGTTGCCTGGGCACAAGTTTCTTGTAAATGGTGAAACTGGTCAGCTGTTTTTGTTCAGACATTATGACTGAATATGGGAACTGGTTGTGGGGTGGTGGAACCACAAGAAGTGACAGGGTACTTGAAGTCCACATCACGTCACAGAAGGTGGAGGTGGGAGGCTAGCCTCCTCTGTAAAGCTGGATAAGTGATGATATGTGACAGATTTGATGATGGAGTGCAATGCTGGTGTAGGACAAATGTTTCATAGCACACCATTCAGCACCCATTATTGAACACTGGGTACTGCAGCAGGCAACCCTTATGTGCTACATCTCAACACAATGACATCATCTATTACGGCTGCAATGGGCATGGTATAGCTGAGACTGCACCATGAATAAACTGAAAAGTGTTGCCTGATTGGATGAATCGTGTTTTCTGTTAAATCAGACTGGCAGTCTGACCTTGGCAGCCAGAGACTGTGGTCGTATGTGTGTGAGTTGCATTTGTGTGTGTGTGTGTGTGTGTGTGTGTGTGTGTGTGTGTGTGTTTTGTCTATTCTGATGAAGGCCTGTTTGGCTGAAAGCTTTGTTTGACAGTCAGATCATCTACACTAATAAATTTTAAACCTTTAGTTTTATAAACTATAATGTAATTATCAATATCAGGAAACATCATTACTCAAGTCTTTATATACCAACCCCACTCCAAAAAATCTGCAGTTTGCTAACAGTGTTCCTATGATCAACATCTCTGAGTTAAAATAGTCAGGAGATTGTAGTCAATGTGTTTACATCGTACAGTAACTTGTATTGACTTTTATTAACTTCTTTGAGTCAATCTGTGAGTGACTTTAGTTCCTGTTGCATCTCTGTGTCATCAATATTGACTTCTGCATATTTTTCTCACATATTAGAAAATTTGATGCATTATTTGACTGTGTAAATTGGAGATAGTATCCATGTGTGTGTGAGGTGTGCTTGCTTGTGTGAATGTACGTGAATTTTCTTTCTGAAGAAGGCTTTGGCTGAAAACACTATGTGTGACAGTCCTTTTGTTGTGCCTGTCTGCAACTCAGTGATCATCTTTATGCTGAATGGTAATCTATCATTTTCATAATATTGTTGACAACCAAAGTTTTGATATTAAGCTGTCACATTTCATATCTGAAAGTGTATGTTAAACATTCTGCCACTTTAATACTGTGTCATAGGTTGTTGAAAGTGTCCGCCTGTGACAAATATTTCATGTGAGATCTGAGACTTATCACTGTGTTGCTATTAGTATATTAAACGTGAAAAGCAGTTAAATTAATTAAATTCTGTGCTGCATACTGTATGTTATTGGAGAATTTGTCATGAACTAGCTTACAGCTATTCAAAGAACTTTTGATAAGTCACCAAATGCAAACAAGAAATCACAGGTAAGGCATGTTTCAAAAGTCCACTAGCATTGCTGCACAAGAAATAACAATATCAACAGCTGTAATTTTTGACAGCCTGGACCTAAAACCATACTGTGAGCGAGTTAATATATTGATTTTTCACAAGTGCATACAAATTTGCTTTTGTATACAATATTCAATTAAGTTGGAGAAAACAAATGTCAGAATATTATTAGACTAAGATTCATAAGCCTTTTTGTGTAATGGAATCATTACTGGCTTTTCTTTAGACATTCCGAAAAAAAATACCACTAACAAACATGCCATTTACATAAATGAAAAGCACAATATTGTGAATGTTCTACATGATTAATTTGTGGGAATAGGTATCTCCACATGTAACGTGCAATAGATACTCTTTGAAACGTGTCAATGGTGAACTATAATTGTTCTTTAATCCTGTTGTTGTTCCAAGTTGCTTTCTGTTGATACTAAAGTCCAAATATATGTGGGTATTGTAATTTGGCTACATAATTGGTGATCTCGAGATAAAAATTGTTCACAAACAGAAAGTACTGTCGCATTTCGCATTATTTTTTCACAGTCATGGAAGATGTGGTGAAATTGTTGCTTATGACTGGTGAGGAGCTCCAACTGTTGAAGTGGGAGATTTAAGTTCTCAAAGTTTCTATGCTGTGGAATGATGACAGCTCACGTACAGTGAAATTACCAGTTCTGGCAATATCTTCAATGCCACAAACACATACACACATCGTGTACTGTCTGACCTCTGTCTCATTAGTGTTATCCGTGCCATGGTTACAGTTAAAGGCCTCATCATTTTCATCTGCACAACCTGTGATTTGGTTAAAGATTTTAGAAAGTATTTTTCACTTAACACAGGACCATGACCATCTTATGTTGGCACTCAGTAATTTAGACCAGAGAGCAACTGTCATAGTTATGGATATTACCCTGCAACCCTCACACTGACAGACCCATCACATTCTCAAGACTCATTGCACAAAGTCACTTTAACAAAAGCTAACGCAGCTTGTATCACAAGCAAAAAGGTCACAAAACCTCATCGCAATTCTGGAGACACGTGCTATGGTGGAAGTTAGTGTGGTCTCCGAAGGATTGCTATACCACATCTGGCAACAGCAACAGTCTCCACAGGTGCAGTTAACTGTGATACCACACCAGAGGCAGTGTTGCGGGTACTTGATCACGCACACAGCACATTAGATTCAGCAGTTGTAGTGGCTGTGGCCCATGTAACAGTCAGACATTGGAGGCATCATAAGGACATACACTCTGTTTCACAGCAGCATCATTTTGGTGAACACCAAGTAGGACTGTATCTCATCAAGATTTACAAACCACAGTGGAAAAGATGCCCAAACAAATGCAGTTGTTGGAACTTCTTATCCTGTCCGAAATGTCTCCCCTGATACAGGGTTTTGGGCAACTTTTCCAAACTCTTCTCATTTGCTAAACCCCACCAATGCTTTTCCTTCATCCCTCATCCTTCACTTCCAACCCTTCTACCAGAAGAAGCAGCTACTGGCTTTGACAGCTTCCAAATTTCCTTACACTTTATATGCATGTATTTTCCTGCTGCCACTTGGTGAATAAATTTTTTATCTATCCAGTTATATTACATTTTCAAAAATTGAGAATTGATTATTTTAGAAAATATTTATTTTGTGTGTTGGTCATCTGTAGCAGTATCAGTTCTAATGTTTAGGTCAGAGACTTGGAATCATAACTGCTAGTCAAAGGAGGAGGAGTGATGCAGCAGATATGAGACTCCTGAGGTCACAAACTGGTTACAAACCCACACATCAAAAAAGAATAGTGAAGTTAGAAATGAAATGGGCATAAAAATCATACTTCAGAAAATAGAGGAGCACAGGGTAGAACACATTCAAAGTATTTCAGGTGAATGAATTCCTGAATTAATATACAAATATACACTTTAAGGGAAAAGGAATGATGGGTAGCCTAAGAAAAATGGCAAGATCATTTGCAGTCTATTTGAAACTGGTACAGGCAAGGATGCTTAAACCAAAACTGCATATGGTGATGGTGATGTCAAACTACTTATTCAATGCAGTCATCTGCCATCTACTTCATTGTCAAATGTTTTGTATGCTGTTCCATTACCTATTTGTTTCTACTTTTCATTGTCAACAAATCTAATGGTGTTTCTCCAACCTATCTTTCTTTACTCTCTGATGAGGGAATTTATGTTCCTAAAGTGAGGAATAGTTTTTCATACTGTACCCCCCCCCCCCCCCCCAAGCACATGTACTGCTTAGCCATTCTCTCTTTCCATATTTTGTACAACAATTTGCCGCAATTGTACTTTGCAGTAATAGCTCACACTATTTCAGTTTGAACCTAGTCATGCGACAACGCTGCTTTCAATTGGTGCCAGAGCCTCAATTAATTCTATCACATAATAACTAATTATGGGAAGCTAAACTGGCAACATACTGACAGACCTTCAAAAGTGCATAATGAATTATTGTGTGTCAAAGAAGACAACATCCAACAGATGCAACAATACAGTTCTAAAATATCGACTCACATTCAATTACACAGGATGCGCACACACGTGCCAACACACGTAAGCGCACCCACCCACCCACCCATCCACACACACACACAGGAAAGGAAAAGAAAAATAAAAAAGCTGGTTGAAGCTTTTCTTCATCAATATCAATTTCTTTCCTTTGGAAAAGGTGGATGGTCAGAGAAATATTTGCCATTAAAATAATATCAGAAGAAAGAATGGATACAAAGGATATCACAAAAACGTGTTTTACTGATTGTCAAATACGCCTGACTGAAATGAATGGAAGTGACTTTTCAATATTATGTGGCAAACAGATATAAGGTCTAATGACAGGAGAATTATTGATAGCTTGCATGCAGAACAAAGTGCAATTGAGAGACGTAGACAGCTTCAAGAATAAGTGAATGTCAGAGTGGTAGTAAAGAACGTATGCTCATTATTACTAAAAGAGTACGCTGAAAAATAATGCACACATTCTCATAGAATACTATCTAAATGACCTTGAGAAATGTGCCAAGTGGCATGTGGAATGTAACTTCCATCTCTAAGCACTTGCACAGTTTGGATGCATTGCATTCATCCAGTGTATTTTGAGTAGCGGAAGTATTGAGACACGTTCTAGTAGTATGTCAACATGAGTTAAACAGTATGCTGTAATCAAATTTTTAACTGTTAAAAAAAATTACTCCAAGTGAGATACATCATAGTTTAAAGGCTTTGATGATGCTGTTGATAACTATGCTGTAAATCAATGGGTAGTAAAATTCCATGGTTACAAGCCTGGAAAAGCGTAATTGTTGATGGAACACACAGTGGACATCCAATCCCTGCCACAGCCAATTAACATCGCAAACTCGTTGACTGTTTGATTCAAAATGACCAGTAAATCACTCAAAATTGAATTTAAAATCATATTGGAATATCCAAGGCACATTTCAGTTTCATTATTGAATACGCAGGATACTGAAAATCTGTGCACAATGGGTACCATACCACCTCACAGATGTGAACGAACATTATTGATTGTAATGCTGCAAGCAACTTCTGCAGTAGTATCATGATGCAGGACACGATTTCCTTTTGAATATTGTGACAAAGGACAAGTCATGGGGCCAGCATTACGACCCGAAAGAGGAAAAGTCAGAGCACTGTAAACTGACATCCATCTTCTTTTCAGGCGAAAGAGTTCAATACACAACCATCCACAAAAAATTCTTTTGACCATGTTATGGGATACTTACTGAGTTTATGTGACTGACTGCCTGATATAGGGGTAATGATAAATTCTTCCCAGTAAATAGAGACTTTAAAACACCTCTGATGTCAAGTATGTTGTGAAACAGGCAGCCTGGTGTTAATAATCTTGCAACATGATTGTGCTCTTCCATAAAACTCATTCGCAACTGAAGAGACTCTGAAAAACCTGAAGAGTGAACCTATTCTACACCCTCCTTATTCCCCTGATCTTGCACCACGCAATTTTTATTTTTGTCCTCTGCTCAAGAGAGACCTCAAGGGCAATCATTACACCTTGGACAATGAGGCAGAGTCACCTGTCAAGTCCTGTATTTTATAAACGTGGAAAGAATTTTTCAGTGACAGAATGAAAAAACTTATTACACATTGGGAGAAGTATGTTAGTCTTAATGGCAGGTATCTTGAAAAATAAAAACACAATTTTCGGGCTTAAAAACTGTACTTTAAGGTACTTTTTTCCTGATATTCATAATTGTTTTTGTTTTGGTTCTACAAGCATGTCTACTTTACTTTTTAGCCTACCATCATAACTCCATTTCAATATACACATAGAAAGTATTTTATCAAACAAAGGAAACTTTAATGGGCACTACAATTAAGACATGATGGTAGCCTAGTAAGTCTGGTAAGAAAGCAATAAATATTTGTTTAAACAAATATTTCTTCACAATGCCTCCTTTGATGAATGTAATTATCTTTTTTGATGTTCATACACTTCATCCTGTGATATTTCAATATCTCCATCTGACTGAGGAATATACCTACATCTACATCCACAAATATATTCTCTGCAAACCACTCTGAAGTACATGGCAGAGGGTAAATCCCATTGTGCCAGTTATTAGGATTTCTTCTCATTCCATCCACATATGGAGCACAGGAAGAATGATTGTTTGAATGGCTCTGTGCATGTAGTAATTATTCTAATCTTATCATCATGATCGTTATGTGAGCGATACATAGGGGATTGCAGTATATTCCTAGAGTCATCATTTAGAGCTGGTTCTTGAAATGTTGTTAATAGATGTTCTTGGTATAGTTTACATCTTTCTTCAAGAATCTTCCAGTTCAGTTCCATCAATATCATTGAGACACTCTCCCACAAATCTGTGACCATTCATGCTGCTCTTCTCTATATATGTTCAATATTCCCTGTTAATCCTATTTGGTATGTCCCCCACACACTTGAGAAGTATTCTGGAATTGGTCACAGAAGTGATTTGTAAGCAATCTCCTCTGTAGACTGATAGCACTTCCACTAAGTCTACTGCCACTTTAGCCACAACTGAGCATATGTGATCATTCCGTTTCATATCTCCACTAAGTTGAATCATGCAATATTTGTGCTCAGCTGATCACTTCTTAAGTAGATGAAAATCCTTTTTACCATGCAAATATTTTGGTTAGCGAAAAGGGCGATCTTAGCTGGAGCTAGAAAAGGTGAACAAGGATCATTTGAATGATATCTTTTGCCACTGTGACAACTTCTGTGTGAGCTGAAGTACTGCACTGGTGAAAGAGCACTTCCTTGCTTTTCAATCTTGGTCATTTTTCATGAAATAGATTAATGAAGCACAACAAAGATCATTTATAGTTAACATCTACCAAAATAACCAATCAACATTACACATCTGTAACCTCAAACAGCGGTATCTATTACTTTTCCAGGCAACAAAATGCACTTTGCCTTCTTTGTACATCTTGCAATCATCATCTGGGCATCATAGTACATATAATTATGGATCAAAGTTCCATCCACAGCAATGAATGCGAATGAAAAGTCTGTAGATTGTAGCTTAACATTTCTAGATTTTGTACACAAATTTTATTCTTTGTTTGTTATTAATTTAGTTGGAAATTGTGGTATCAAGGACACAGGGCTTCATTGTGTCTAGTTTTTCATGAAACAATGTAGTGTACTGTTTCAGCTGAAGCACAATCAATATCAGCTATCTAAAAAACATTCATCTTGTCTTCTTCCTTTACAATCACATGAAAGTTTTCTCTAATTTCCACTGTGGTGATCTCAATTGCACATTCAAAGAGCACTTTGAACTGTGTGCCTCTGTGACCATATTTAAACTCATTAGTCCAGAACTAAAAAGCCTCAAAAACAGCACAGAGCACATATGAATTTAACTGAACTTTGTTTTACTTGTGCAGCTGTAAAATCCATCAAACTAGAAACATTTTCTAACTGTGAAAATATAGTTTTTCTCTGTCTTGTACATACTTCAAATAACTGCGAACTAACAGCTCCACATCAAACCTATTTGAAAATGTAAATAAAAGTGTTACATAAAACATGCTTAGTAATATTTATGTGGTTCACAAACATTTTTGATCACTGACACCCTCTTATATGAACTTTCTCACTTTACTCTCTGATGTTTACTATATTTCCATCTGATAAAATTCATTATTATACTGTATATGACATAAATAATGGTGCCTTAGCTGCTATTATTCATCAAAGCTGTACTGACTTTTTTTAAATGTGTAACCTGTATACATGGGAAGATTTCAGTTATGAAACACTCTCCATGCAGTTTGTGTTGCAGAATGGTTTTGATTACAAGAGCAAGTGCTCCTTCATGATGTCTGCACTCAGATGAGCTGCAGGACTTCATGGTTATTGTGCAACTAATAATATCATTTTCCTTTAACTTATTTTGTTACATTATGGTAGATGAAAACAAAGAATAATATTTAACATAAAATTACGTAAGGAGTTTTTAAGCTACTTTATGTTTTTGATGATTTCTATGGCTGGCAGGGAATTAAGTTAGAAAGCCGAAAATAAGTAAAAACATAATGTGACATATGAAACACTTTCAGTAGCTTTACTCTCCTCAGTATACAATTTGGAGTGAGTAAATACAATATAAACTAGTGACAAGCAGATTTTAGTGTAATCTGTGTAGATTATCTACCTACTGATTCAGACTTAACAATTTTGTAATATTAATATGCTGCAGAGTCAAGAAGTTAATAATATAGGGTAATTTCTGCCTATTGTAACATAAACATGTTACGCACATCCATCTTCTATATGGCCATCTGGGTTAAATACTGAGTGGCAAATGGAGTAATTTCAATTTGATAACAGAATTAGAGCTGATTGATGAAGTCCACTTAGGGCAAGCTACTTTAATAATTAAACTTTACTGCCAGCAACTAGCAGGCAACTTTTCCATGTTATTTAAAATTATGTCTGTGAGCTCTGAAAAAATTCTGTCAGGAAGGAGCATTTTTTTTACTCTATTTTCAAAACAGTTGCATAATGTAGAGAACTTGGTTGTACTAAGAGTAAAATAATCAATTTCTGAGTATAGTCATACTGTTCGAAAGAAGTGTGTTGAACTTATTAGAAAAATATACACTGCTCGGGGGAAAAAACGCAACACTAAAAAATGATTCATGTGCAGTAATGAAATTTTGGGAATACACTAGTCTAGGTAACGCATTTAAGTGATTAGCATTGAAAGATCACAAGTTAGTGTAAGTACAACAAAAAGACTTTCAAACAAGTAAGCTTTCGGCCAAAAAAGGCTTCTTCCAAACTAGACAACACACACACACACACACACACACACACACACACACACACACACACACACACAGATATATATACAGGGTGAGTCACCTAACGTTACCGCTGGATATATTTCATAAACCACATCAAATACTGATGAATCGATTCCACAGACCGAACATGAGGAGAGGGGCTAGTGTATTTGGTTAATACAAACCATAAAAAAATGCATGGAAATATGTTTTTTAACACAAACCTACGTTTTTTTAAATGGAACCCCATTAGTTTTGATAGCACATCTGAACATATAAACAAATACGTAATCAGTGCCGTTTGTTGCATTGTAAAATGTTGATTACATCCGGAGATATTGTAACCTAAAGTTGACGCTTGAGTACCACTCCTCCGCTGTTCGATCGTGTGTATCAGAGAGCACCGAATTACGTAGGGATCCAAAAGGAACGGTGATTGACCTTAGGTACAGAAGAGACTGGAACAGCGCATTACGTCCACATGCTAACACCTTTTTATTGGTCTTTTTCACTGACGCACATGTACATTACCATGAGGGGTGAGGTACACGTACACACATTTGGTCGGTCAATACAGGTATTGTTAATGCTGTTTGTGGATGAAGTTGGAATTATCGTCCAATGCTGTCCAATATGTGCTTGACTGAAGACAGTCCTGATGTTCGAGCAGGGCAAGACAACATATCAACACTCTGCAGAGTATGTTGGGTTATAGCAGTGGTATGCGGGTGAGTGTCATCCTGTTGGAAAACACCCCCTAACATGCCGTCCACAAATGGCAGCACAACAGGCCGAATCACCAGACTGACGTACAATTTTGCAGTCAGGTTGCATGGGATATCCACGAGAACACTCTTGCTGTCATACGAAATTGCACCCCGGACCCTAACCCCAGGTGTAGGTACAGTGTCTAGCACGCAGAGGTTGGCTGCAGGCCCTCAAATGGCCTCCTTCTAACCAATGCAAGACTATCACTGGCACTGAGACAGAACCAACTTTCACTGACCTCCACACTGCGCTCCAATGAGCTTCCACCTGACACCACTGGAGTCATGAAATCACAAACGTTGGTGGTTTGGGGTCGGTGGAATGTATGCTACATGGCACCTGGCTCAGAGCTGTATTTGAAATAACCAATTTGTAACAAAGTTCTGTATCACTGTGGTGCCCACTGCTGTTCAAATTGCTGCTGCAGAGGCAGTACAATGTGCCAAATTCATACGCCAAACACGACGGTCTTTCTTTGAGGTAGTGCCGCATGACCATCTCAAATTCGGTCTTCTTGCAGCTGTACATTCCTGTGACCAGCCCTGCCAGCAACTATGGACAGTTGCTAAATTCCTGTCAAGTCTTTCTGCCTGGAAAGAACATCCAGCTTCTCATAGCTCTCTTACATGACCTCATTCAAACTAAGAGAGGTGTGGATAATGACATCTTTGGCACCTTAAAAGCATTCTTAACCAACAGCTCACCATGCCCAATCTCAAAGGTAACTAACACTCTTAACTGTTACAGCATGTATTTAAAGCAAACCTGATTTGCATCCTCATACTGGCACTACTATCACCAGTCTTATGCAACTGCTGTGAAATATGAATAGATATTATCTTTCCGATGTTGAAACATGCCCACTTGGTAGTGCGACTTTTTTCCAGCAGTATATTTCCGTTTGTAGTATTAGTTTGTAATACAGAGATGCTGCAGTGGAGAAACTGTAGTTTACAGGTAAGACACCTGAAAGGAGTTAGAGTAGCAAGTCGTCTTGGGCACTTTTTCTTCCAGTATTTTTCAGGTGTCATTTACAAATCATACGTGCTACAGAGTGGAAAGCAAGAGCAAATGTCACAGCTGGATTACTAGATAGCAGCAGAAACTCTCTGCAGGAGAACTGGACTAAAAACACTTCTGTCATGTAACAATTTATTGGTGCAATTATTAAGAACATTTTCCAAAACCTTTGTCATTTCCAACATGTCTCTTTTTACACAAAATAGTGGAAAACATGATTATAATACCAGAACCAAAACCAATCTGTATAAGGACTATAAAATCTTAACATTAGTACAAAAAGGAGTCAAATGCATGGCTACTCATACATTCAATAACTTACCAGAGCATATCAAAGGTCTTGTAAGTGATAAAGATCGGTTTCAGAGTGTATTAAAGAACTACCTGTTGGCCAACTCCTTCTGCTCCAATGATGAATAACTTCACAAGAATTATGGCTCATAACTCTGCATTAGAATTGTACAATATCCATGTATCTGAGTAAAAAAGTATCTAAAAAACTGACTCTTTCCACATCCCTCTCCAAGGGATCCATGGAAAATGATAAATGTCATGTAATGTAATGTAAACAGTATTGCAACTCCTCATTTGGATTTTGAATGGCCTGCTCTCCCTGCAAAACCAATCATTTTATCCTCCCTAAAGAAAAAAACTGTAGTTCCAGAGTTACGACTGTTGCTCTCTCCTGTCAAGTGCTCCTAATGGGTGTGATGGGAATTCTGACTCCTGAAGGCAAATATTGATGATTGTCTCCTCAGAAATTTATCAGTTTTCTGAATATTATATAGCCATTTATAAAGCACTTTACATTTACTTCATCAAATTCTCTAACATTTAAGATTAGGCACGTATTTCCAATACTTGATACTGATTTACTATTTCTACATGCTCACCTGTTTCTTTAAGATTTGTGGATTTTCTCTCACTGGAGCTGAGCTGGTTGACCTTTGAATGACAGGTTTCCAAATACTTTGCCAGTTTCTCTGCTAGAACTGTATCATCGTCATCATCATCATCATCGTCATCACTGTCATAATAAGAATAATCATCATCCTCAGTGTCATAGTCATTTTCAATCCCCCACATGAATTCACGCTTATGTCCTGATTCATCCATATCTTAAAAGAACCCAAAAGTTCAGCACTATTAAATTTAATTAATTACATACAGAATACAATTTCAATGATTAAACAGACACAGACCAAAAAACAATCATGAAAAACCAAAATATTAAATTGAGTAAAACAGGACTGCCACAAGTTTCCCAAGCGAAATTCCCTGATATTTCCGATTTCCAGACAAGTTTTAGCGTTTTTCCCTGACAAATTTTGAGATCTCAAAGGCGAATAAGGCATAATCCATATCACTTCAGGCAGGGGGGGTTACCTTATAGTTTCAGATGTTATTGAATTTAGCATATGTTAAAACACGTATTTTCTTTGTTTTCTCCAAAAAAAAATTCCTGCCCCAAGATACAGGCCTCCAAAAATGACACTGCAAACACCGTTCTGAAGATGCGAATTTCAGAAATTTTTTTAAAATGCTGTATCACTGTAACAGTTCTACATATTTTATTAGTTTCTTTTATGTGAAAGATAATTGCTTTATGATTACAATGTTATCCTCTGTTTGGACATATCTGTCAAAGTTCTTTTCTTGTTGTCTTTTGAATTTTTTTTATAATTTACAGTAATTTTTTTTTCAAAAATGTGAATCCAGAAAAGTTAGATTTTTTTCTGTTGATTAGTACCTTGTAGTACTATATTCTCTGTAACGGAGTGCTTACACTTTTAAGTTGGACAGGTTTTATTTTTTATTTTTGTTTTTTAATTTTTAACTTTCAAGAGTAATGTATGTTTTCACTGAAGTTGTTTCTTACTAATTTCTTTGTTACAATGTTTATTTCTATTGTCTTTGTTGCAGTTATTTCTTTCACTTTCATTGTTGCAGATATTTCTTACACTTTGTTGTGCTTTCTTGTGGTTGTTCATTACAAGTTTTTCATTGTAGTTTTTTAGTGCTAATTTGTTTACTCAAGAGGCTTCTAAGAAATCTGAGACCATCCAGTGAGTTCTGTGTTTTCGTGAGGAATTTGCCAGTTGACACAGTTGCAATGTGTTCTGCGAAAAGGACAGTTTGAAATGTCTTCTTACTGGGACCACAGGAGAGTGAAGTGTGCTGACTATTTACATATCTATAAAACAGTGACACACATGACAAACAAAAAAACAGACTTTGTTCATGCTGGGAATAAGTGTTCTCATTTGTAGACTCTGTTTCAAAGTAAAGACGTTTTCAGTGAAGACTTTTTGTGTTCTAAATGTTTTGACAGAATAACAACAATGATAGTATCTGAACAACGTGAAGCCTCCCATGGCACAGATGATGCAGATTTTGCATCAATAGAGGAAGAATTAAATACCCTGAATCAGTCATCTACAGAGGTAGGTGTTAGTCCTGTTAAGAAAGTGTGGTCAGTGAAGTTGAGTCATAAGCTCTATGCATCAAGAAAGCACAGTGAAATTACTAAAGCTATGGATGAATACAGCACAGCAAAACTGACTACACTCTTCAAATTAGAAATTCCATCTTCAGAAGAAAATGAACCAAAGCACTCTTACACCTCTTGCCAGGAATTTTTCATAAATATCAATTCAGCTGTTAAATATTGTGCATCCTACAGTGAAAAGGTGCAAGTTCTAACTATTATTCCAGATACATTTTCAGAGAAAACAATTCTGAACCACATTCTATCGGTATCAAAGTACATGGTAGACAAATCAAGAAATGTGAGCTCTGTAAAAGGAGTCTTTGGAAGACCAGGTCCCTATTATGGTCATCCTGTAGAAGCAACTCAAGTCCAAGTAGTGCAGTCATTTTATTTCTAAGATATTTGTTCTCGTCAGAGTGCCAACAAAAAACACACTATAACTGTAACGGTTGAAGATCAAAAAGTTGTGAAAGTGAAGCAGTACATGACTCACAGTACTAAAGAAACTTTTGTAAGTTATAAGAGCAACTATACAACTTCAAATATTGAAAGACCAAAATTTTATGCACTACAACCTAAGTGGGCAGTTCCACACCCACCTAGAGATGTCTATTTAAGTGTGTACTGCACAAATTTTGAACTTTGTGTAGTAACTTTGAAGAACTTACTGGAGCACGTGACATACGGCACCTTGGTTGGGCGTGTGAAGTCATTAGTTGCCTGGGATGTAAAGCGAGAGACTTTTTTAAGAGTGTGGTGACTACCCTGGAAAGGGAGGACTGTCTTTGCAAACACTTGGTCTGTAGCAGATAGCTCTGCAGAAATGACATATGCGACATGGGAGGAAAATGAACTTAGTAAGAAAGCTGTTGCCTTTGACAGATTCATTGACGAATTTGGTAAAATGGTCAGTGAAAGTGAAAGTAAAGTATCAGCATCTGAATAAATTGCAACAACAACACATTGCAGAAGTGGAAGTGCGTCTACAGGCTGAAGAACTATGTTTAGTGCTTCACTATGATTTTGCCGAGAACTGGTCAGTAATTCTCCCACAAGAAGTACAAGTGTATCATTAGAGTAATAATCAGGTTTAAATTTTTACAGGAGTGACATATTTTCAAAACAAGACCACAAGTGTTGCAGTTATAAGTGATGACACAGCACATGCTTTGCTAGCAATACGCAAAATTCTTCAACTGCAAAAAGGGGCAGAGAAGCTCATCATTATTTCTAATGGAGCTCCTAGACATTTCAAAAATTGTTACCAGCTGTTTGAATTGAGTAAGTCGCTGGGTATACAGTGCTACTCGTCATGGGAAGGGGGCTTGTAATGGTGCAGGAGGCCTGCTGAAGCACCATGCTACCAAACATAATCTTTCCAGTCCAAATACAGCTGTGATTCCGAATACTGAGGATTTTACGAGAGTTGTGAAATCTTACACATCCACAGCCCTCATTCTTTCATCCGAAGAGGAAATCGAAGAATTCTGTGAGTAGAAAAAAGATGAATGGCCCAAAGAAACTACTCCTGTGAAAGAAATTAAGAAGACACATTTCTGGACTCAAAGTGATGGGTGAAATCATATTGCATGCACTTTAAAGAACAAGAAAGAAGAAATTTCATTCGTTCAGCCAACATCTCAGGAACAGCAGGATAATATTCAGATTCACAACCTGAGAAGTGAGATGTTTGTGGCTTGTATGTATGACTGTGATTGGTGGATTGCATAGATTATAGACACCAGTTATGAGTTAAACGAAATTGTAGTGAACTTTATGCTACCACAGGAACCAGCTGCTGGATATAGGTTTCCAGCTGAAGGACAGCAACAATGCCATCAAAGTTCACTTCCTGTTCACATTGTTTTGAAGATTGTTAAGTGCTCCAGTTCCTATTGGTTCAACAGGAAGGCATCACTCTATATCAAAGGAAGATACTGAAGCAGTGGAACACATTTTTAGTTCATTGACTGGCTAATTTGATAATTTCAGTACAAAACAGAGTGCACAGAAGTTGTATAAATCTAAACCTGTAAGTCTGTGGACCCTTTACACACATTTTGGAACCATTTAAAATGATTGAAAGATGAGTCTCTTACTCATCTTTCAAAACCAAAATTATGTTAAATTAGGCTATGTTTTGATTTTTATGGGCCTGTTATGTGAAAATGTGGAAATAAAACAGGTTTTATGTACAGCAAATATTTCAATTGTTTATAAAACCTGTTCAACCTATAAGTGGAAGCTCTCCTTTTCATGGAATGTAGAAATACACGGTACTAATCAACAGAAAAAAATCAAAAATTTATGAACTGGCATTAAAAAAAATATTCCATAAATTATAAAAAAGACCAGAATACTATAGTAAAAGAACTTCGGCAGATAAGTCCAAATGGAGGATTTCTTTGCAATCATAAAGCAATTATCTTTCAAATAAAAAAACCTAACCAAATCTTTAGAAATTTTAAAATTTTTTCCAAAATTCGCATCTTCAGAATTTCAAAATGGTATGCGCAGTGTCATCTTCGGAGGCCTATATCTCAGAGCAGAATTTTTTTTTGGAGAAAACAAAAAATATTCATGTTCCTTACTTAGTCCTTCATTTAACACATGCTAAATTCAATAACATCCAAGACTGTGAAGGTAAGATTTTTGCCTGAATTGATAGGGACTATGCCTTGGATAATTCACAACTTTCACGAAAGTTTTGTTCCTAACAAGTTACAAAAAGAAACTGATACACTTGTCTACAGCTATTTTTCTTTTCTTGAAAGTAAGTTTATTTCAGTATCTTGTGCATGTTTTCCAAATGCATGTTCCTGTTGACGCTAGCTTATTCTCTGCAACGATACACCTACAACTTAGCCAACTGGTGTAGATGTATTCAAAATGAATTACAAATTATGGAGTCTCTTCGTACATTAACAAAAGTTTGAAAGCTGCCTCCAAAACTGTAGTTAAATAACTGTTAGTCATGCTCATGCAAGAATGTTGTTTCAACTCTGTAAATCACTGCGTTCTGCATCGTATCATCAGCAGCTTTCAACGACCAAGCTGCCATGCACACAGTAGATGTAGCCCAGAATGTCCAGTCACAGTACTCAATGCAAGATGGTTCATTATCTGACACAGAACATAGTCCCTTTAATACAACTGAAAAATAAAACATAGAAGTAATGCAAATCCTACTGCTAAACAGAAGCAAACAGGAAAGACAGCACAAATTATTCTATAACTAGGTATTAACTGAAAATCACACCTAGTTATTCTATGTGTAGAATTAACACATGTGCAACTATTCAACCCATATTTTTCAGTATATCTCACTGAACTGGAGACAGAACGAAATTCAAGAATCCATATCTGCCAAAAACACATGTGATTTCATTTGCCTGAGACTGCAGACGTATGTGCGAGTTGCATTTGCGTGTGTGTGTGTGTGTGTGTGTGTGTGTGTGTGTGTGTGTGTGTGTGTGTACTGTTGACAAAGGCCTTAATGGCTGAAAGCTATAATTGTGTGAATCTTTTTGTTGTGCCTATTGCGACTCAGCATCTCCATCATATGGTGAGTAGTACCTTTCTTTCTCTAATATTGTTACATTCCATCCTGGATTTTCCATTGTTTGAAAAACACATTTTGGATTTTCACTATTAACCCAACAGTTCACACTAAGTCTGTTCAATGCAACTGTTGATCTTGTAGGAACCTTGGCTTTTAACATTGTGATTTCTGTAGAACAGGTCACAAATGTTCCAGATTTATGATGCACATTATTTTTTTTTTAATTGAGCTGATCAACTTTATTGTAATATACTTAAGATAAAAATACATGAAACTCTATTATTATGCAGCTTCCCATGTCTTGAACTCTCCAATGCTATAAATCTTAATCCAGCACACGACTCACATGCAATTAATGACTATAACTGCAATCTGTAGTAAGAACATAAGCATACATTTGCAAATAAGCATTTTAAAATGTTGGCCAAAAATGTTAATCCTGTTTGTTTTATAGTACACAAAACAAAAAAATTTGCTACATCTCGATAAAATGTGCACTCTTCCTTCAAAAATATTTTATCGCATTCTAACCACGTCGTACTGCCAAAATTTCCTGGTATCTTGTAACACAGCTATTACTAATAACAACTGTTTACAATTAGTGAATTAGTGGGAATTGGTGAAGTTCAGTGGCAGGAGGAACACCATTTCTGGTCAGGTGAAAACAGTGTTATAAACACAAAGGTGAAATAGGGGTAATGTGGAAAGTGGGTTTAATAATGAATAGGAACATGGGAATGCAAGTGTGCTACTATGAACAGCATAGTGAATGCATTATCATAGAAAAGATGGACACAAAGCCCATGGCTACAAAAGTAGTAGAAGTTTATATGCCAACTAGCTCCACAGGTGGTGCAGAGATAAAGGAAATTATTCAGATAGTTAAAGAAAACAAAAATTTATTTGTGTTGGGGGGCTTGAATTTGGCAGTAGGAAAAAGCAGAGAAGGAAAAATGGTAGGTGAATATGGACTGGGGGAAAGGAATGGAAGAGGAAGCTGCTTGGTAGAATTTTGTACACAGCATAATTTAATCTTTTTATGTATACAGACTGAAGTCGCGAGTGAAAATTTGTACCAAGGCTGTGAATCGAAGCCAGATCTCCTGCTTTTGAGGTAGGTGGATGAGCCACTAAGCCAACTTCGCACAGTGATTCACACAACTGCACGGATTACCCTGGCATGCCACCCTCCTTGATACTAATTCTCACTGCCACCTCATTCTGTTATAAATTCCCCCTTACACATGAACAGAATTGCCGTCTAATAGGCAGGAACACTAAGCTAAAAAGGTGGAAGGAGTATTTAGAGGGTCTATACAAGGGAAATGAACCTTGGAAGGTAACGTTATAGAAAGGGAAGTGGACGTAGATAAAGAGGAGATGGGAAATAGGATACTGCGAGAAATATTTGACAGAGCTCTGAAAGACAAGGCTCCGGGGATAGACGAAAATTACAGCGAGAGTCAGCCACGACAGAACTCTTCCATCTGGCATGCAAGATGTATCAGGTGGTCAAAACACCTTCAGACTTCAAACTGAATGTAATAATTCCAATTCCAAAGAAAGAGGGTGCTGAGAGGCGTTAAAATGACCGAACTATCAGTTTAATAAGTCACAGTTTCAAAATACTAACACAACTTCTTCACAGAAAAATTGAAAAATTGGTGGAAGGTGATCTCAGGGAAGATCAGTTTGGATCCCAGGGAAATGAAGGAACTCTTGAGACAGTACTGCCCCTATGATTATATTAGAAGATAGGTTAAGGAAAGACAAACATATGTCTGTAACATCTGTAGACTTGGTGAAAGCTTTTGACAATGTTGACTGGAATATCCTCTTTGAAATTCTGAAGGCAGGAGGGGTAAGATAGGGAGCAAAACACTATTCACAACTTGTACAGAAACCAGACAGCAGTTATAAGAGTGGCAATGGTTGAGAAGGGAGTGAGACATGGTTGTAGCTTATCCCTGATGTTATTCAATCTGTACAGTGAACAACCAGTACAGGAAACCAAAGAAAAATTTGGAGTAAGAATGAAAGTTCTGGGAGATGAAGTAAAAAACTTTACAGTTTGCCAATGGCACTGTAATTCTGTTGGAGATGCAAAGAACTTGAAAGACAGTGTCTCGAAAGAAAAAGATGAACATCAACAAAAGCGAAACAACGATATGAAATGTGGTATAACAAAATCAGGTGATGCTACAGGAAATCAGTAGATGAGTTGCTATTTGGACAGCAAAATAAATGACGGTGGCTGAAGTAGAGAGAATATAAAACGCAGACTGAGAATGACAAGAAAAGTGTTTCTGGAGAAGAGAGATTTGTTAACAGTGAATACAGATTTAAGTGTTAGAATCGTATTCTGGAGGTATTAGTACAGGGTGTTGCCATATATGGAAGTGAAACATGGACAATAAACAGTTTACACAAAAACAGAACAGAAGTTTTTGGTATGTAGTGCTACAGAAAAATGTTGAAGATTACATGGGTTGATCACATTAACTAATGATGATGTACTGAACAGAATTGGGGAAACAGGAAATTTGTGGCAATACTTGACCAGCAGATGGGATCGGTTGGTAGGACACATTCTGAGATATCAAGGGATCAACAGTTTAGTACTGGAGGGAAGTGTGGGGGTACATATCGTACAGGAGAGCAAGAGATGCATACAGTAAGCAGATTCAGAAAGATGTAGGCTGCAGTAGTTATTCGGAGATTAAGAGGTTCGTACAGGATAGAGCAGCATGGAGAGGTGCATCAAACTAGTCTTCAGACTTAAGATCCCAACAACATACAACTGTCAGTTTAAAGGGCGCGCGAGAAACGTCTTACACGCTGATTGGGCGGAAACCCTGACGCCATAATCTCAACCGCCAGTTCTCATTGACGTCTTCCTGCCTTCCAAACAATCAACTTCATAGGACTTAACTCTGTCTAGTCGCTCACTTTAGACAAGTAATGGAAGTTCTCTAAAATGTATGAGAAACATAGCCGTCTTAAAGACCGCCCATCAATTTAGAATTACATATCAAGAAATAAAGCTGTTATACATGGTATGAACACAATCAAAACATTCTTCCGAAATAGAAAATTTTCTTCTACTTACGAAAATACAAGATCAAATAAATTTGTTCTGTACGTAATGCAACCAAATACAAATCAATCCCTGTAAGTTAAAAGGTTAATTAGCCCACACACGTAGTATTTCTTTCAGTTAGTACAATTTCTACAAACATGTGACTGTTAACACGTTTATTTAGCATTTAATTCCCTGAATTTTTTCGCTATGAACGACTGTTAGGAGCCACTGCACTTATGAGATACATACCTGGGTTGAATATCGGTAGACTCTACCCACTGTCTGCTATTGATATAATCCCTGTTTATACAGTAAAATTTTCAAATTATGAGATGTCACGTGCTAATTTTTGTGACCTTACTCGGTTCCCCAGACAGTCACTAAAAAAATCTTCAAGACACTCGCTAAGATTACTCGTCTTCGAAAATAGTGTCGGTACCTATTATTGCCAGCAAAAATTTTACTTTCTCATTGCGCGGTGGGAATTAACTATATCAAAAAGTATCTGTTGTGCGCTGAAGTTTTGATTGCATTCTTTAACAATTAATTCTTCGTTATTGTTAATTTCAATTACTGACAACTCTTGAGCTATATCAAGAATGATAAGGCCCTCTGAATAAGCGACTGGTGAAGTCGGTCTCACCTTACTTCTGATCGTCCACAATGCAGCGAAAATTCCTGGTCCCGATCACTACCCTTTGTATACTGCAACAGCCTCGCACCAACTTCGAAGAGTCAGGTACGCCTCGCACTGATTCATTGACTGCGATTGTCAAATAATAGCGCTTTAACAACAATAGGCCTTTCATTGTTCAAAAGAGTGTAGACAATATTTTCCAAAGTAAATAATAAAGTGTACGGATCCCGATGAAAACAGATAAGTTACGGCATATATCTCTTGTTGTGTAGCTGTCAACGAGTCGTCATTTTGCGCAACATTTGTTAATGAAATGCGACTGCAATGAAATTTAGCTTTTCTTTCTTTTACAAGCCATCGTATTTCATTTAGGAAAAATGTTTGATATTACTTTACCTATTAGTTAAATTTGTACTAATTCCAGCTTTACAAAAGAAACAAAAAAATGACACTCTTGTTAAGCCTGAGTGCAACTGCCTCACGATGTCAGGAGATAAAAGAAACAAAAAATTGACTCTATTATGGAGCCGTAGTGCAACTGCCTCACGATGTCAGTATCGAGATTATGGCGCACTAGCTGTCCAAATGTTTTCAAATGAAATAAATCACACATTTGGGCAACTTTTACAACTCTTCACGGGAGAAAAAAAAAAAAAAAAAAAAAAAAAAAAAAAAAAAAAAAAAAAAAAAAAAGATCTGACTAGTGCATCTCAATGCTTTGAAAAGTCATATTATACTTTTAGGGTGACCCAAATTTTAAACTGTACGAGTAAGGATCTGTCTATTAACGTAAACGCTGTGTAGAAACATACACTACGAGATTATTATGTGCAGGAAGTAGAAAGGTAGGACATACTTTTCTTCCACAAAGCTAGCCAATGTGTGGAATACTTCTGGAATTGTAGCGCATTTAAGAAATAGTTTACTATTGTTTGAAGAAATACAGCAAACAGCCATTTTTATAAAACTTTATGCCAAGACACGTTTCGTTTTCGGGTCCCAAGGGAAAGAGCTGTCCTGGCATGTAAAAAAAAAAAAAAAAAAACCAACAAGAGAACATTAAAATGGAAAGTAAAAGAGGTAACGGTACCCTAAAACATGAAATTTGATTTGCATTGATGATTGAGCTTCTCAAATGTTTATAATATTTCAGTGAACTACATTCCAGATCCAGTCCTTTGAATGTATGCTAAAAGGATTTTGACCTGTTCAGACCAGTGGCATTTGTAGCATGTGTCATTTGAGTGGGCCAAAATTTAAACTCAGTGGGCCTAACTAAGAGTTCATATGGAGACAATACAGTTTAAAATTTTAATTTGTTGGCCTTACAGAATTTCACCAATAAATTTATTTCTTTATTTTGATCCATCTTTGAGCATTTTTATGCAATCAATGTCGCCATAGCGAGTTTACATATTATATTATACAAATACATTTTGTTGACACAGTTACGGTACACATATTAATAATAATAATACAAGGCACATAAAATATACACTAGAGAACAATTTTCTTATTTTACAGTACATAGAAAATAATATACAGAAGTATCAAATAAACTGTTAACATACTAAGGTAAGTACAAAATAGTTTACAGTTAGAAATAATATTGTATCTCAGGTCATCGTTAGAACAGTTCTGAAATATTGTAGAAATTCTTTTATTTCCACCATTTTACAGTTTTTGTTTTAAGGTCATTAAGTGGGACATGATGCGCCTGTAAAGGTATTCGTAATTAGACTGTATTCTCTTTAATCTAGCTGTGGGTATATCTATCTGCTTCTTCTTCATTGCTTTATGTTAGTGTACAGCTTCTCTTAAGATGTAGTTGTTTAAGTTTTCTTTAGTAGGCAACAATATATATGTAGTGATGGGACCGTCAATACTTTTTAAGTCTTTAAAGATTGGTCTGCAGGAAGTTTTAGAGTTTGTAACTCCAGAAATAGATCTTTTCTGCCATACGAAATTTTTTTTGGCCCTTGCAGAATTACCCCATAAAAGGATGCCCTATTGGAGGTGACAGTGGAAGGAGCATAATAGAAGTTAAGTAACAGAGGTGTTGTTACAAATCTCTGAAGTTTTGCCAATAAAAAGGTAACCTGTGAGATCATACTGCGTTTGTAGACTGTGTGTTTTGCCCAGTTTAATTTGGAATCAAGGTGTATATGAATTAGTTTAACAGTTGAGGACTCAGTTTCAAGGATTGATAAACTGAAAGTGATGTTCACTATCTTAACATAGTTGATGGATAGCTCATTGTCTTTGAACCATACACTACAAAGGTTAAGATATTCTTTTTTTCCTGCTCCAATTTGTTTATGACTTTTCCAGAGCTAATGAATGCTGTGTCATGAATGTAAAGTACAGTTTTGCAAATTATGTTACTGGGAAGATGATTCATAAAGATTATTAACAGTAAAAGGCCAAGTACAGAATCCTGAGGAATGCCCCAAGTTACATCTAAGTATTGGGACTTTTGGTTATAGTAAACTACAATTTGTTTCTTATCACTGAGACAGGAGCTTATGACAGACAGTTCTAAGTCTCTGACTCCATAACACCAAAGTTTCTTCAGTAGCACTGTATGGTTCACCATATCAGATACCTTGCATAGGCCAACTAGAATTGCTGCAGCAGATAACATTGAATCAAATGAGGTTTGTATAAAAGAAATGATGTCTTCAGCTGCTTTATTACAACAGACATCACAATGTACCAAATTTGGATTGTAATGCAGATTAAATTTATGTATGTATTCTATGTATTTGTGCTTTATAGTCAGTGTATACTTGTAGTTATGGTGTGCATTTATGTATTTACATCAATAAGATAAAATTTTGTAGCATGGCTATATGTCAACAATATTTGCAGTGAACTGGACTTCTGTCTGCAGCTTTTTTCTTGGTCAAGGGCATCATTTGGTTTGTCATGCCCCATTGAAAGTTCTATCTTGTTGCCTTTGACTAACATGAAATAGCTAGGGCAAAAATTATTTTTCCTGGAGAAACTGTAAACAGTGTTGAATTCTGCACACAGTGACAGCAACAAGTGAAGTTTTAGTACAAATATGGATAATCTTTTCTTTGTAGATAAAATTACGAGAAGACTGAAAACATCATGATGACTTCATTTCTTGCTGGCAAACGGAGTGTAACTCAATACAATTTTGAGAATGTAACCATCGAAATGCATTGTAGCTGTATAATAAACACGCTAACAGAGTCCATCTTTTTGATGGTAGTTCAAGTGTACAGTAACAGACAGAAGAACTATTCCATCTTCTCGTGACAATTTATGTAGGTAATTTAATGATAATAATAATAATAATAATAACAATAATAGCTAATTGAAAGAAGTGGCGAAAATCCATTGATCCACACTACCTAAGAAAACATGCTGAGGAATTTGCATAATCACTAGATACTAACACAGTAACATGGGAAGAGCTTCTTGGAACCATCCAGCAGTCATCAAGAAAAATCAGTCAACCACCACAGAAAAGGAAACACAGGTGGTGGACAACAGACTCCGACAGAGCACTTCAATCACGTATTCAAGCCTGGAAGATTTGGCACAGCCATCAAACACCAGAGAATTGGCAGAACTTTCTGGAAACACAGAAGAAAACATCCAGAACCACGAGACAAATTAAACGCAGAAACGATTAGAGGATATTGATAATGATTTTAAAAGAAACAACACTAGAAACTTGTATAGGACATTTAGGGAAGAACTAGCAACCTCCAAGCCACCCACTCTTTGTCTTCGACGCCCTGATGGAATACTTGGGACGAACACAAAGGCATACTGTGAAATCCTGAAATAGTATTTCGAGAAGTTACACAACTGTCAACCACCAGCAGAGAAACTTGACTTGAGGAGATGAGAGATACATGGTATCACATTTGAAAAATAACAAAGACCAGGGGAAGACAGTGTAATTACCAAAATGCTCAAGATTGGAGGTGAGCTCTTGATTGAGAGGCTAAAAACAATCATTGCAAATATATGGGTAAGTGGAGTTATACCAGCAGATTGGAAAACTGCAGATAACATATATCGCGTTAGGAAAGATGTTAAATTGTTTTTGCAGGAACACTGCTTTTACACTATAAGTGAATTCCTTAGTACAAAATGATTGTAAATAGCTTTTGTTTCACAATATTTTGATAAGGAGCAAAAATGATTGTAAATAACTTATATGTCACAATGTTTAACCACATGTAGCAACAAACTGTATAAATATATGAATGTATGTAACTGACAACATCCATACATTTTTAAAATGTCCACAGATGGCTAAATAAATAAATAAATAAAATAAATCTTCACAAAAAGGGCGACAAGACCGATCCCAAAAACTATCGAGGCTTTTCACTCCTATCAGTCGCTTACAAAGTACTCTCACGTGCTCGTCTCACCACATTAAAACAACAGACAGAACATATGATCGGTGAATATCAGGCAGGGTTTCGGCCACATCGATCCTGTGCAGAACAGATCTGGATCACTGTTAGTCGAACCACACATTAGCCAGCTTTGTAAATTTCAAGAAAGCATATGACTCGATTCATTGCACCAGTTTGTTCAATACACTTCGTGAATATGGTGTAGACAACAAAACTACTTCATTAATTGAGCAGAGTCTAACAGACACACCCTCAAAAGTAAAATTCATGGAAGAAGTTTCTAAACCTTTTCAAACTAGGTCAGGAGTGAGACAGGATGGTGGGTTGGCCCCACTTCTCTTTAACCTGGTACTGGACAAGATTATCAAGATGTGGGAAAAAGAAATATCTGAAATAAATATGGGAACGAAGGACAAACGAATCAACATAAAATGCCTCGCATTTTCTGATTTCCTAGCAATAACTACGCGGCCTCCTGCGCAAGCCAAACATGTCATCGAGAAACTTCATGAGGTGGCCATCAAAACCGGACACCAAATTCCTTACCAGAAAACACAGTTCACAGGCTCCAAAAGTTCAAATCTGAAACCACTTGCAACAAAATATGGTAACATCAAACAAGTACTTCAAGTAGTTGGGTGAAATGACCAGAAACACTGACAACGAAAAAGTAGCTCACAAAACAAGAGTAGAAAAATTACGTAAAGCTTGTACAATGACCTGGAACACATACAATAAGAAATCGCTGTCCACCCAAGCCAAACTTCACCATTATCATACAGTCACTCTTCGAAAAGCGCTCTACACAACTGAGAAATCATCATAAAGCACCAACATCAAGGACATTGAGAGAATGGAAAGGCAAATACTCAGGAAAATATTTGGACCCAAGATTGAAGATGGTAGCTGGATGCGCAAAAGCTCTGAAGAAATGCACTCAAGGACTGATTGTTTCATGTCAGTTGCACGGGAAAGACGATTGAAATACTATGGACATTTAGGAAGAATGGACACCTCTAGAATGACCAAGAAAATCTTCCTTATCATCAAAGGAACTCGCCAAAGCAGAGCACGGTGGTTAATACAAACCCAAAATGACCTCACAGAACTCAGTACTGACCCACTAGAAACCACACGGACTGCGTACAGACAGAAAATCTACTCTCATAAGTTCACAACCAAAAACTCAACGGAAAAGAATTTGAAACTGTAAAACGCATGGACACAAGATAGAAGATAGGCTCATAGTGAAAGGATGAGGAAGTTTTGGGAAGAAAGGAAGAAGAAGAAAGCTAAGAAGACCAGTGCTAATTAATGGTTCTGCATGCACATTAGATTGGTTGGTTGGTTGGTTGGGGAAGGAGACCAGACAGCTTGGTCATCAGTCTCATCGGATTACGGAAGGATGGGGAAGGAAGTTGGCCGTGCCCTTTCAGAGGAACCATCCCGGCATTTACCTGGAGTGATTTAGGGAAATCACGGAAAACCTAAATCAGGATGGCCAGATGCGGGATTGAACCATCGTCCTCCCGAATGCGAGTGCACATTAGAGGGCGAAACGAATAAATAATAATAATAATAATAATTCCCGTGGAGGCCAGGGAAAAGAATAGGCCTCCGGTATGTTCTGCCAGTCATAAAAGGCGACGAAAAGAACAAACCACTAATAGGGCTAACCCCCCTTTTAGTGTGATTAGTTGGTTCAGGACAGAACTAAAGAAGCCTCGGACAAGTGCCGTCATGGTCGGGGACGACGCTTGAACCCTATGCCCACCCACAATGGTAATGACACTGCTAGCCAACTGGAAAATGATTCAAATCCAAATAGAGGTGTTTTGCAGGATATGCTTCCTGCAACCACCCTAGAAGGAAAACAAAGACAGAGGAGGAGATGGTCAGATGAAGTTAATCGACACCTCATGTTCTGTTGTTACCAAGCAACAAACCTAGGAACCAACACAACTGGATACAGATCACAAGTATACACAACATTTATTACCAGATACCCAGAATTAAAATTTTTAACAGAACAACGACTAGCTGATCAGATCCGTGTAATAATCAAAAATAACAGGATACCCCAGTCAGAATTAGAAAACATCAAACACCAAGTACAACAAATACTGGAACAAAATAATGTGCAATCAGAAGAAGAAGAAAATACAGTAATGGACTCAAACATCCCAGAGCAAACAAACAAAGATAAACACACATCAATTAAACAGTCAGAGGAAAACGAAATCTTAAGACAGCCACCAGAACAACCACGAATAGAACACGAAGTGACAACATGTTAGATATAGAAAAAAAATTTCAGCTGACATATATAGAATACAAAGACACAAATACAGACATTAGACCATTCTTGCATAGACCGCCAAATAACCCACAAGTCGAAACAACAATAAAAACTATCAACACAATCACACACAACAAAATAAATGAAAACACAACTCTGGAAGAGTTACAACTACTGGTTTATATAGGAGCACTCACTACACTAAATACACACACTAGGGAGAGATCAGAACCAACCAACACACAGAAGAAACCCACAAAACCAGCATGGCAACACAGGCTACAGATCAGAATAGAAAAACTGAGAAAAGACATCGGACAGCTAACACAATTTATAAAAAATGAAATGTCAGAAAAAAACGAAAAAGGTTAGGTAAAATCTCACAACAAGAAGTGATAGAGCAATTAGATGAAAAGAAGCAGAAATTACAAGCATTGGCCAAACGACTTAGAAGATACAAAAAAAGTGAAAATAGAAGGAAACAAAACCAAACATTCAACACAAACCAAAAGAAATTTTACCAGACAATAGATAACACACACATTAAAATAGACAATCCACCAAACATAACAGACATGGAACACTTCTGGAGCAACATATGGTCAAACCCTGTACAACATAACATGCATGCACGGTAGATACAAGCAGAAACAGATAAGTACAAGATGATACCACAAAAGCCTGAAGTGATAATTTTGCAACATGAAGTCACCCAAGCAATTAATTCTATTCACAATTGGAAATCCCCTGGAAAAGATAAAATAGCAAATTTCTGGCTAAAGAAATTCACCTCAACACATTCACATCTAACTAAATTATTTAACAGTTACATTGCAGACCCATACACATTCCCTGATACACTTACACATGGAATAACTTATATGAAACCTAAAGATCAAGCAGACACAGCAAACCCAGCTAAATATCGCCCCATAACATGCCTACCAACAATATACAAAATATTAACTTCAGTCATTACACAGAAATTAATGACACATACAACACAGAACAAAATTATAAATGAAGAACAAAAAGGCTGTTGCAAAGGAGCATGAGGATGTAAAGAGCAACTGATAATAGATGCAGAGGTGACATATCAAGCTAAAACTAAACAAAGGTCGCTACACTATGCATACATTGATTACCAAAAAGCTTTTGATAGTGTACCCCACTCATGGTTACTACAAATATTGGAAATACACAAAGTAGATCCTAAATTAATACAATTCCCAAACATAGTAATGAAAAATTGGAAAACCACACTTAATATCCAAACAAATTCAAATAATATCACATCACACCCAATACAGCGTGGAATATACCAAGGAGACTCATTAAGTCCTTTCTGGTTCTGCCTTGCTCTGAACCCACTACCCAACATGCTAAATAATACAAATTATGGATACAATATTACTGGAACATACCCACACAAAATCACACATTTGCTATACATGGATGATCTAAAACTACTGGCAGCAACAAATCAACAACTCAACCAATTACTAAAGATAACACAAGTATTCAGCAATGATATAAATATGGCTTTTGGAACAGACAAATGTAAGAAAAATAGCATAGTCAAGGGAAAACACACTAAGCAAGAAGATTACATATTGGATAACCACAGCGACTGCATAGAAGCGATGGAAAAAACAGATGCCTATAAATATCTAGGATACAGACAAAAAATAGGAATAGATAATACAAATATTAAAGAAGAACTAAAAGAAAAATATAGACAAAGACTAACAAAAATACTGAAAACACAATTGACAGCAAGAAACAAGACAAAAGCTATAAATACTTATGCTATACCAATATTGACCTACTCATTTGGAGTAGTGAAATGGAGTAACACAGACCTAGAAGCACTCAATACACTTACACGATCACAATGCCACACATATAGAATACATCACATACATTCAGCAAATGAAAGATTCACATTAAGCAGAAAGGAAGGAGGAAGGGGATTTATCGACATAAAAAACCTACATTATGGACAGGTAGACAATTTAAGAAAATTCTTTATAGAACGAGCAGAAACTAGCAAAATACACAAAGCAATCACTCATATAAATACATCGGCTACACCACTTCTACAACCCTTTAGATCACATAACATCAACAGATATGAAGAAAGTGAATTGGAAAAAGAAAACATTCGATGGCAAGCACCCATATCATCTAACACAGCCACACATTGATCAAGACGCATCCAACACATAGCTAAGAAAAGGCAATATATACAGTGAGACAGAAGGATTGATGATTGCAATACAGGATCAAACAATAAACACCAGATATTACAGCAAGCATATTATTAAAGATCCCAATACCACAACAGATAAATGCAGACTTTGCAAACAACAAATAGAAACAGCAGATCACATCACAAGTGGATGTACAATACTAGCAAATACAGAATACCCCAGAAGACATGACAATGTAGCAAAAATAATACATCCACAGCTTGCCTTACAACATAAACTTATAAAACAACATGTTCCCACATACAAGTATGCACCATAAAATGTACTGGAGAACGATGAATACAAATTATACTGGAACAGAACCATTATAACAGATAAAACAACACCACATAACAAACCTGACATCATACTCACCAATAAAAAGAAGAAATTAACACAACTAATCGAAATATCCATACCCAATACAACAAATATACAAAAGAAAACAGGAGAAAAAATTGAAAAATTCATCCAACTGGCTGAGGAAGTCAAGGACATGCGGCATCAGGATAAAGTTGACATTATACCAATTATACTATCAACTACAGGAGTCATACCACACAATATCCACCAGTACATGAATGGAATACAGCTACATCCAAACTTATATATACAACTACAGAAATCTGTAATTATTTACCCTTGTTCAGTTACCCGAAAGTTCCTAAATGCAATGTAACATATACCGTACAGTTAAAAGGAAGTCATGCTTGATCAAAGTCCGCGTCACCTTCCATTTTTAACCAGACATAACGTCTGAGACAAGAAAGAAATAATAATAATAATAATAATAATAATTACTTAAGAGACAATAGGACTTTTGCTATTTAGGGAGTAAAATAACTGATGATGGTCGAAGCAGAGAGGATATAAAATGTAGACTGGCAATGGCAAGGAAATCGTTTCTGAAGCAGAGAAATTTGTTAATGTCGAGTATAGATTTAAGTGTCAGGAAGTCGTTTCTGAAAGTATTTGTATGGAGTGTAGCCATGTATGGAAGTGAAACATGGACGATAACTAGTTTGGACAAGAAGAGAATAGAAGCTTTCGAAATGTGGTGCTACAGAAGAATGATGAAGATAAGGTGGGTAGATCACGTAACTAATGAGGAGGTACTGAATAGGATTGGGGAGAAGAGAAGTTTGTGGCACAACTTGACTAGAAGAAGGGTAGGACATGCTTTGAGGCATCAAGGGATCACAAATTTAGCATTGGAGGGCAGCGTGGAGGGTAAAAATCGTAGAGGGAGACCAAGAGATGAATAAACTAAGCAGATTCAGAAGGATGTAGGTTGCAGTAGGTACTGGGAGATGAAGAAGCTTGCACAGGATAGAGTAGCATGGAGAGCTGCATCAAACCAGTCTCAGGACCGAAGACCACAACAACAACAACAACAACAAGAGACAATGAAGTAATCAATTAACAATTCATTTGTACAATATGTAAATTTCTGGTTATTGCTGCAGCCACAAATACAAGGGTCTCTTTTGCTATTTCACCCCCACATAGTTAAATATCGGTGCTTATTGTTATTAATACATATTAATGTCTTGATCCAGAGCTAGATCTTTTTGCTGATGGTTCAAGTATAGTAATAACACCCAGCAAACAAGAATTAGTTGAGGAAATTGTAGATAACATCTTTCAGAAAATTATTATGTGGTTCTTTGCAAATTGATACTCATCACATCTTAATGAAACACAGTATATACAATTGTCTACAGTAAATGGTATAACACCAGTAACAGATAGTTTGAACATACGTCTGTAGCTAAGGTAGAATATTTCAAAGTTTTGGGTGTGTACTTTGACGAAAGACTGAATTGGAAGAAAATCATTGATCGAAATGTTTGAATTCAGGTACTTACGCTATTAGAGTTATTGCAAATATTGGCGATAAACTCATCAGTAAACTGACCTATTGAAATGTTTGAATTCAGTTACTTATGCTATTAGAGCTATTGCAAATTTTGGCGACAAACATACCAGTAAATTGACTTACTAGGCCTATTTTCATTCACTGTTTTCCTATGGCATCATATTTTGAGGTAATTCATCATTAAGGAAAAATGTATTCATTGCACAAAAGCATGTAATTAGAATAATAGCTGGAGTCCACTCAAGATCATCTTTTAGACATTTATTTAAGGAACTAGGGGTATTCACAGTAGCTTCACCATATATATATATATAGTCACTTACGGAACTTGTTGTTAATGATGTTGTTGTTGTGGTCTTCAGTCAAAAGACTGGTTTGATGCAACTCTCCGTGCTACTCTATCCTGTGCAAGTCTCTTCATCTTCGAGTAACTACTGCAACCTTCATCTTTCCGAATCTGCTTAGTGTGTTCATCTTTAGGTCCTCCTCTACGATTTTTACACTCAACACTTTCCTCCAGTACTGAATTGATGCTTCAGAATGTGTCCTACCAACCAGTTCTTTCTTCTAGTCAGGTTGAACCACAAATTTCTCTTCTACTCAATTCTGTTCTGTACCTCCTCTTAGTTACATAATCTACCCATCTAATCTTCAGCATTCTTCTGTAGCACCACATTTTACGAGTAAAAGCTTCTGTTCTCTTCTTGTCTAAACTGCTTATCGTCCATTTTTCACTTAAAAACATGGCTACTCCATACAAATATTGTCAGGAAGGGATTCCTGACACTTAAATCTATACTCGATGTTAACAAATTTCTCTTCCTCAGAAATGCTTTTGTTGCCATTGCCAGTCTACATTTAATATCCTCCCAAGTTCGACCATAATCATTTATTTTGCTTCCCAAAGAACAAAACTCATCTACTGCTTTAAGTGTCTCATTTTCTAATCTAACTCCCTCAGCATCTCCCCTACATCTCCCTGATTGCTCTGCTATAAAGTGCCAGGCAGAGGGTTCAATGAACCACCTTGAGGCTGTCTTTCTGCCGGTCCACTCCCTAACGGCGTGCGGGAAAAACGAGCCTGATTTCTCTTATTTTATCGTGATGATCATTTCTCCCTATGTAGGTGGGTGCCATCAGAATGTTATCGCAATCGCAGGAGAAAACTGGTGATTGAAATTTCGTGAGAAGATCCCCATGCAACGAAAAACGCCTTTGCTTTAATGATTGCCACCCCAATTCACGTACCATGTCTATGGAACTATCTCCCATATCTTGCGATAATACAAAACGAGCTGCCTTCTTTGAACTTTTTCGATGTCATCCGCCAGTCCCCCTGATGCGGATTCCACACCACACAGCAGTACTCCAGAATAGGGCGGACAACCGTGGTGTAAACAGTCTCTTTAGTAGATCTGTTGCACTTTCTGATTGTTTTGCCAATGAATCGCAGTCTTTGATTTTCTCTACCCACAATACTCTATCTATGTGATCGTTCCAATTTAGGTTATTTGTAATTGTAATCCCTAAGTATTTAGTTGAATTTGCAGCCCTCAGATTTCTGCGACTCATCTCGCAATCGAAATTTAGCGGATTTCTTTTAGTACTCATGTGAATCCCTTCACACCTTTCTTTATTCAGGTTCAATTGCCACTTTTCGCACCATACAGATATCTTATCTAAATCATTTTGCTTTTCGTATTGGTCATCTGTTCACTTTACAAGACGATAAATGACAGCATCATCTGCAAACAATCTAACAACACCACTCAGATTGTCTCCTATGTCGTTAATATAGATTAGGAACAATAGACAGTCTATAACACTTTCTTGGGGAACGCCGGATTTTACTTCTGTTTTGCTCGATGACTTTCCGTCTATTACTACGAACTGTATGACCTTTCTGACAGGAAATCACGAAGCCAGTCGCACAACTGAGGCGATATTCCATAGGCACGCAGTTTGGTTAGAAGACGCTTGTGAGGAACGGTGTCGAAAGCGTTCTGTAAATCTAAAAATATGGAATCAATTTGACATCCCCTGTCGATAGCACTCATTTCTTCATGAGTATAAAGAGCTAGTTGTGTTTCACAAGAGTGATATTTTCTGAATTCGTGCTGACTATGTTTCAATAAATCGTTTTCTTCTAGGTTAGTCATAATTTTCGAACACAGTATATGTTCCAAAACCCTACTGCAAATCGATGTTGGTGATATGGGCCTGCAATTCAGCGGATTACTCATATTTCCCTTTTTGGGTAATGGTGTTAACTTGAGCAATTTTCCTGTCTTTAGGTACGGATCTTTCTTTGAGCGAGCGGTTGTGTATAATTGCTAAATACTGAGCGATTGTATCTGCATACTCTGAAAGGAAACTGGTATACAATCTGAACCGGAGGCTTTGCCTTTATCAAGTGATGTAAGCTGCTTTTCTATACTGAGGATATCTACTTCTATGTTTCTCATCTTGGCAGTTTTTCTTGACTGGAATTCAGGAATATTTACTTCGTCTTCTTTGGTGAAGGAGTTTCGGAAAATTGTGTTGAATAACTCTGCTTTAGGGGCTGTCACTGTCATCAGTGACTTCATCGTTGTTATCGCGCAGTGAAGGTATTGATTGTGTGTTGCCACTGATGTGTTTTATGTATGACCAGAATCTCTTTGGGTTTTCTGCCAGATTCCGAGATAGAGTTTCGTTGTGGAGATTGTTAAAAGCATGTCGCAATGAAGTGCATGCTATATTTCGAACTTCTGCAAAACTTTCCCAATCTTGGGGATTTTGTGTTGTTTTATATTTGGCATGCTTTTGTCGTTGCTTCTGCAACGGCGATCTGACCCGTTTTGTGTACCATGGGGAATCAGTACCATCACTTATTAATTTATGTGGTATATATCTCTCGATTGCCATCGATACTATCTCTCTGAAATCATTTCACATTTTTCTACGCTTACGTAATTAATTTGACTACATGTTATTAATAACTCACCCCAATTCAAAAGCCATGGTGATGTGCATAGCTAGAACACTAGCAGAAAGGGTGATCTTTACTATTCTCGGTTAAATCTAACTTTGACACAGAAAGAGGTGAATTATGCAGTGCAAAACTCTTTGGTCACTTACCAAATAGTATAAAAAATTTGACAGATAGCGAAGCAGCATATAAAAACAAATTAAAATCATTTCTAAATGAGAACTCTTTCTACTCAATAGATGAAATTTTAGTTATAAATTAGTAACCACAGAATTGATAAAAAAATCGTTGTAATACGACACATAAAGAAATTTGTGTTAAACTGACATGTTTCACATCAGTACAAAGTGTAGTATTCATGATGTATGGACCGGGTGTTAATCTAATCTAATCTAAACAAACTGATAATAAACATAAGTTAAACAGTAGCGTTAAATATTCATAATGCTGAGAGAAATAGTGGAGAGGATATAAAAATTCAGATATCAGACACTGATATTGCAATTGTGACTAAAACAAAATTTCTGGGCACCTGGCCCCAAGATAACGTTCGATGGAATACTCATTGTATGTGGTGCTGTGGATATACTTCGTGAGGATATCTGTACACAGGTCTATAATACATCACAGTACCCCCCCCCCCCCCCCTCCACCACCACCACCACCCACCTAATGGTTTCTTGTCAGATGTCCTGTCACTGATACCTGAGTCATTGCTCCATTTCTTTGAGTCGTTGATTTTGAAATCTAGAAAAATGGGAAAAAAGTTTGTTGTTTTGCCATATGCAGTGACTTCTGCAATAAGGCCACGGTCATCTTTATCCTGACTGTTTATTAGGCTCGGTACAGACATGTACAGATGATTCGGATCAAAACTTATTTTCGATGCTCCTAGTGCAATTGGATTCACAGCTCCATATCTGAGAGCTTCCCTATTTGTGACGTCTTAGATTGCACGACTTGAGCATCCTAACAGGACCAATGAAGGACTCATCTAGTTTCTCTTTGATAACGCCGATTTGACGGGTTGAATACTTTCCATTCCATGGGAAGGATCATAACTGTCTCTCCCTACTCAACTATGGAGTCTGACAAGAACGTTCATACACAAAGACGTTCAACTTCTGAATTTTTGTGTACAGTCGGTGTACCTCAGCTGATCACCTACCAAAAAGCAAATGATGTTGGCTTAAACAGTATTATTACAAAGGATCTCATTTTCGACGACCCTGAGTTCTTGACGGTATTGCTCTCTGGATATGAGATCCTGTGGCGTTATGGAAAGTGGAAGAAATTCACTGACGCGCCTGAATGGAATGGATTCATGGAAGAAGCTACAAATCACCGATAGTCGGTTCGTTGAAAAATAATGTGCCACACATTCTTAAATTATCCTCCAACGTTCTACGATAAAATATACACACCTCTTCTAACAACACTGAAAACATGCGTAAAACATGGTTACAGGTGGTGTCTTGTCACTTTCGATCAGCCACGCAGTGGATATTGTAAGAAGCGAAGGCAGTGATTTGGGACATGTCATTGTACGATTAGGTGGGTTTCTTGGGATGCTTCGGTATAATAATGGTAGGAAGTGGCTGGAGAGACATACTGTCCACAGTATTTGCTGAGAACAGTTGGGATAAAGTTTTGAGTGGGCATGCATACGTTCTAACAGTAAGAGCTCATACTCTGGTTCATGAGGTATTGTCATATTACATCTTTCAGGAGACTGAGTTCAAAGAAGATGAAACGAAAATCATTGAGGAATTGTTTCCATCCCCATAACAGACCATCAGCATTCAAATGCAATGAAAACGAAGATTACATAAATGTAATAAGCAAGTTTGAAAATGCGATTTGCAGCATTGAGCAAAAGGAAATACAGCTAAATTATTGGTGCGATATTATCGCATGGTTATGCCTACAAAATAGTTCATAGAAGCTGAGCTCACTGGAAACTGGAATCTGCATTTAAACATCATTATGAAAATGCTACCATACTTTCATGCTGCTGGTCATTTCCTGGACGCTAAAAGTGCTCACCTGTACTTACAGGAGATGCTCACAATGGTAGACAAATGGATGCTGCGAATTCCAGAAATTTACAACTGAAAGCTACTTCACCATTAGGCGAAGTGATATATTTGGAATGACGTTTGGTCTGATATGACAATAGAGCAAACTTTAATGGAGACTATGAAAGTGAAAGGCGGTTTAAGTCACGGACATGGGTTTTCAGATTCTGTGCTCACAAAGTGGACTTCAGGGATGGCGTCCTTACAAGATGTTTGTCAAAAAATTGAGGAATTCTGTGCTATACCATCAGCCACAAGCGAGCAACATGTGGATTTAAGAGCTTCACACAGAGATCTAACTGCAACAGTGACAAACTGAATGATTGGCTGTTAAAACATTTACATTTTCCAATATGTAATGTGCTTATATCAATAAGCAGTGGAGTAATTTGTGATGCATCGGTATATTTCAATGAGGCATTAGTAGAAGGAATTAAGGGGATCACCAGAATTAAAAGAGAGAACTTTAAAAACGCATCATTTCAAGGTTATAACACTTGCATCGTGTACTACAGCTCTTAAGATAGAGAAGAAGAGGACTCCTACCATAAACCCATTAACACCGTTTCACAGACTATGTGTTATCAAGCAATTTGATAAAGACTTGAAGTTCTGTTTCTCATTTGAACTTTCCCCATTCTCCATGTCGTTGTTCACAGAAGACGGTCTCAATAGGGTTTCAAAATCATCTCTCTATGGATGGATTCACACCTCTCCAACACCCAAAATAAAAAACTTTGTGGTGGATGGTGGTCACCTGATCCATGAGATTGTTTGGCACATCAAAGAAAAATTTGGAGACGTCTGTATGAAATATGAAACCTTTTTGAGAGAGCACTACGAATTCGAACTCACCGTTATATTTGATGGCTACCGCACCGACGCTTCGGAAAGGGGGACGAAGTCTTCTGACAGATCTCGTAATTTAAAGACTCCAAGCTCTTCACCTGATAGCATTTTCGATGAAGATACAACTGGTGCAGTCGCAGCATGCAAAGCAGAATGCAGAGTGGTATGTGCATGTCGCAGATCTGGACCAAACTGCTCCTCATCGTACAAACACTGTCGTGGTTTATCTTGCGAGAACGCCCCAGAAATTCTGTTCGACGAGGATGAGCAAGATAGTGAAAACGTGTTCCAGGACGAGAAAGTTGCTGAAGGTGCCGTAATGGATGCTGAATATCAAATGCTGGACTGCGACCCGCCGCAGTCTTCCAAACGACCTCGACGGAATAGAAATTTGAAAAAAATTTGAATCTGTGATATTTAGATTGCATTTTTTAAAATATTTTCACGCCCTTTTATTTGTTCATTTGTGCAAAGTTTGGTATTACTCATACTTAAATACATATTGGCCATTTCTTTCCACGTAGTTTTCATTTTAGGGACACATTCTTACCAATTAAGGCATGAATGAAAATAAATAAAAACCCATGAATGAAGAAAATTGGAAAGATATACATTTAAAACGCATATGTGCTCAATAGAGAGCCGTCTTCCAACAGGAAATTTCATTTTATTGAATAACTTTGACTTAAAAAAAAAAAAAAGAATTACTTTGGCTTTTAAGTGTATGAAGTCTTAATAGGGCCTAAAACTGAAAATCTAGATCCTTTTGTAACATGAACATTTATATGTGACAACTTTGATAACTTGACTTTTTCATTATGAGCAACCGTTTTTGAATGAATGGCGTTGCAACAGACTTTATTGCCAGGTTGATAAAAATGATCGAAATTTGATGAGTGACTGCGGCCAAACGCCTGCACCGGTTTTGAAATTTAAGCAAGTCATTCGACGCAAAATTGAATGCTCTTTCATTTTGGTAGTAGTAAAATTTTCAGTAGGCTGCATAGTTTCCGAATAAAATGCGAAAACCTGGAAAAAATGTCCAAATTTCTTGGTTTTTTTGATCACAAAAGGTTGTCCAAGGGTTTTAGAGGTCGAAAACTACATACATACTACTCACCTATATACATACTACAAAAAATAATATCTTCTACCTTAATTTTTGCAAGTAAAAAGTACCCTGTTACTGGAGTAGAGGTGTAGTTCTACAGCTTAACCCTTCACACAAACGCCTGTCTCGCAGAAGGAGTAAGCTACAGCCAGCGAGTCTGCATGTGATCGTTATTAACAGGTAATGCCGGTATCACAAATAATTCGACAAGTCAACTGTTTAGTATTAAAAACACAATGGATACAGGATTACCCTCAGATTTTAACAGAGAGAGGAATTTTTTCCTCCTGTTTTGTAAAAGCTATTTTCTTTCTCGTTGCCACATTAAAATTCTTTTCCAAACTCAGCGTGTTTACACAATTTCACCTCACTAACAGGCTAGTGCTGTTGCAGTTACCACAGAATCTTGAAACAACTACTACTAATGAAGCAATTGAGGACAAGTAAGGTCAATAGTTTACGATAAGCTCATGCTCGTTGTAAAAGCGTGTTTCCTTCATTTATGCTGTTATAAACCCATACTAATTCTTACTTCACCAGCTGTCAATGGCTTTTCAAAGACCTGCACTACTTCATAGAAAAAGTCTGTGGTCACCCTTATATCACAGTAGATAGCTACCATTTGTCAAAAATTAGTTTCGTTACCTAGAGCCATTTAGGAGATAATAGGAATGTTATGACTATTTCACTTCCACTCTATCGTTTGCGCAAGCGATCGGAAATGAGAGCACCACATAGAAACCATGATGTAGAGCCATTTAGGAGATAATAGGAATGTTATGAATATTTCACTTCCACTCTATCGTTTGCGCAAGCGATCGGAAATGAGAGCACCACATTAAACCATGATGTCAAATCTGGTGGTAAGTATAGATCTCGTCTCAAGTTTAAAGAATAATTCAATACGTTAGCTCCATTTCGTATGCAGCAATACGTTATCTAACACGCACCAAATACTCACTCATCATAAGCCCTATTCTTCACTACAAACTATTCGAATTTCGTACAGCACCTTACTAAATATAGAAACATCACAGTCACAGTGAACATCAGTGAAATAATAGGTAGTTCATCATGAGGCTGATGAATGAGGCTATGACTTGGGTTAGAATTATTTTCTTTTTTTTACCGAATAATTTGTTTAACATCGTTTGAGAATGTTTGCAGTGCAGCCAGTGTGTGCCCATGTTGTGAGCTAAGAGTACGTGTGCAACAGTACACAATGTGTACTTTTTACAGGAACTGAAGAAAATTAAAAGAATTCTGAATAAATAGGCTACATGGGAAACCAGATTAGGAATTCTTTATTTTTTAAGACTATCAAATGAACGTGTTGCAGTTGTAGCGGCACCACCGTTGAAGATGGGATGCAGTATTTCTGAGCAGACAAGTTACAGCCAGGCACAGGCCTGTTGACAGTAAGTTACGCTCCTAGCAGTTGCGAAGTAGAATGAAGGCCACAGCGGCGTAGGCCTGCTGAAAAGAGTAAACACAGCGGTTTGCGTGGAGCAAGCTACAGGCAGAAGGGGCCCATTAGCCCAACCCAGGTGTTATGAGTACATGACTCGGAGCAGCGCGTTAGCAAAACAGAGGCGCACAGCCGCGTATAAATAGGCGCCAGTTCACAAACAAGGCATTCAAGTGTGACAGCTCTCCTGGACAGCGGGGCATGTCACACCACCAGCTACACACGGCAGCAGATGGGGCACCCGCGTTCCAGCCCTGGCAGGTCGCTGGTTCGACCCTCTAAGGCCAACGCAGGGTCCGCAGCCAGCCACCGGCGGGCCATGCACTACTCGCTACTGCGGGCAATCTTGTTGGCCCCCAACACGTGCCAGAGGCACCCTGAGGCGAGGGCCACAGATTCATACGCCAGATCACGGGCGCTGAGGCGGCAGGGACGGAGACTGCTGAGTCGACTGCCGGCGCATCCTGACGTCGTCACAACTCTGCAGCTGTACAGGGCCGGCACACAGCAGTGCGCTGCACAGGTCACTGAGGCAGCCATTCTGCGCCAAGCCATTTTGCAAACAGTGAAGTGGTGTCCTCACCATCGTGGGACCCGGTTGTAGTGTCCCTTTTGCGGTGCTTAAGAATAATGCATGTGAAGTGCGTATAAAAATATTGAATAAGACCAAACAGACCAGGCTGAAAGTCAACCGAAAAATAAAAGTATTTACAAAAAATATAACGTCGATACAATGGTAGGGAAAGACAATAATGATGATAAACAATGTCACAGTAAAGAATAGGGTGAAGTAAAACATTTATATCTTTGTGTAACTATAGAAGAGGGAAAAGATAAATTATTGCTAGCTCTTCTGCTGTTTCTAATTCTCATGTTACTATTGTTAGAAAGATATTGTGTAGTATTGAACGCTAGCAAATGTTCTTTTTGTTCTTTCGGCTAGACGATTAAAAGGTATGTATCAGGTTCTTGATGGAAATATGTGTGTAAACGGTAGTTCATTGTATTATTTCAAGAACATGCCAGCAACTAATCGTAATGTTTTAATTGAAAATAGAGAATAATTAGTATTTTTCAGCTATCAAGAAGACAAAAGCAGTGATTGTTGACTGGCAATAATTGGCGGCCATTACGCTACGGACATAATATTGACTTCTCTTACAGCTTTCCCCAAGAGCAGAAGTGATAAAATCATTTTAAAACATTATTTAATTTAAATCTGAATAATTACATGAGTTAATTTCATTTATTTTGGCCTCCTTTAAGATACTCTGCTTCTAACAGTCTCACCTACATAAAGAAAATAATTATCTCATATAGTATCAAAAAGCATGAAACCAATACAGAATATTGAAAGAGAACCGTTAGAAATGCTGCCATGTAACGTTGGGCCCTATAAGATAATAGTAATTAAGTGTACCTGTGTATATGACTTATGTGTAAATGTATATTAATACAAGACAAATTTTATTGCATGTATAAACGTTATGAACGTGTGTACCAAAGAAGAACCGTAATAGACCCTGTGAGGACGGAGAAATATGTACTAAAGGAAAAGTGAAAAGGTAAGGACCACAAAGCATCAATTCTTGCTGCATAGACTTGGTATCATCAAGCTACAGGAGAGTAGATGGTACATGGTGCGTAGTGGAAAAGGACATAGTTTGTATGTGTGAAAGTAATAGTAAGCCAGTGATAGCACTGTGAGTTGAGAGATATTAACCATTTTGTTGAGAGCATAATCTGCTACTGTAGATTAGAACTAGCATTAATAGTAAGTAGTTATACTGTGAAGCATTATCTGTCGAAAGTGAATTGCTTGTTAATATGGTTAAAGTTGGACGAGTTATGGAGTCACAACAGAATCAGGTTTTAGATATGCAGGAAAATTTTCAGTTGTTAAGTGATATGGATTGGGATACAGAGATGGTAGATGTTACTAGAAATTCTAGGAGTGATAGATGTTACTAGAAATTCTAGGAGTGATAACGTGGATAAACTATTTCCAAGTGAATCACTAAGATCTAGTCAGCGCACGGAAGTAAGAGAACAGGTAGCCGCTACTAGAGCAAGCAGCAGTATCACAACGAATAGATTGACGACGACGCCTGTATGTTTGCCGATACCCGACTTGTTTGTGGAATTTCTTAGGAAGTTGGAAGAAAGGGACAGGTTAAGAGAAGAAGAAATGAAAGAAAGGGATAGATTACGGGAAGAAGAAATGAAAGAAAAGGACAGGTTACGGGAAGAAGAAACGAAAGAAAGAGACACAGCCTTAATAGAGCGTATAAATGAACAGTTTGAAAAAGTACAGTCAGAGATAAATGAAATAAAACGAACATACACTGAATTGCCGAACATAGTCAGAACATAGGACCCTGAGAGGACGGAGAAATATGTACCCAATCGCGGGTTGGAACCGGTTGGCAGCAAAATAAATAATGCGATTGTGACTGTCATTTTGAATAATTGAACATAGCACAAGATGTGCAAACGTTGCAAATGACTCATACCGTTACAAAAAAACTTACAAACTGTAAGGAAAACCTTGAAGTATTGCAAAATGAAACTATAGACCAACGTTTACCCGAACAAGCTAAGAAAGTGCAACAGGAATTCCGAGATTGGCTAACGGAGAAGGAAAGTCAGATCTCGGAACAAATAGAGAATAAAGTAAAGACTGCTTGGCAGAAAGTATCTAACGGTGCAGCTGTTTGTAAACAGAGCGCACTCGAAGCGTGTCAACTCGCAGGTCAAAAACCAGAAGCGAGCTACAAATCTCCAATGCCACTGTGGCAACAAGAGATCACACAACGTATTTCCAAAATAGAGAGCGCGCGTTCGCAGATGTATAAATATGACAACGGAGTTACAATATGCCGAAATACTTACGAAACGCAAACAGTGCGTTTGGGTCATATCATCCCGTAGTGTACTCTGATAGTCTAGACATAAATGTACAGAGGAGTATGCCAGTACATAATCATATGGGGGCAACTTCTTCTACATTAAGTAACACTATTGACGAAAGTCTAATCAAACACCGTCAGTTTCAAACTTATAACGCAGAAAAGAAGTCGGGGCACCCCGTGATATTTATAAAGGGATTTCGAAATGTTTTACCAAGCTCGTGGAACGAACGACAAAAGATTCAATTTATAATAGCGCATATCCAGCGTGACGCTCCCCTGTGGGCGAATGAAATTATAAATAACTGTCAGAGCGTCACACAATTTGAAAAGGCACTCTTAGACCGATATTGGTCAAAGGCAATACAAGAACGCCTTAGGATGGAAGTTTATAGTCCACAGGTGTACAATTCAAAACAAGGTACCCTGCGGAATCGAACATTAATAGAACATAGCCGGTCCCAAGCCCAGTTGAAAAAGGAGGAGGTGGAGGAGTAACACCTCGTAAAAAAACCTTGGTTCACCTGGCCCAGGTGACAGTACCTCGTGAGGACCCCTTGCCGGGGATATGGTGAAGACCTCAACGGCAGTGAAGACAGAGGTGAAGATTATCGGTATGGCGGAAGATGCAACCTTGCTTTTTGGGATACTATAAAAGCTATCGTCCAAGGTTATTTGGACAAAGGGCATGACGGCTCCACATGTTAGTGGCGGCTGATCTATAAAACTCAGGAGTGGAACTCTGAGCTTAACCATACTGAAATCCCAATTTGTCACAAACCCAGTCCAAATAAATCAACATGGATACAGCACCTTCAAAGACAAATTACCCCAGTGTTGTCAAATCCCACGGTTGAAAAACTGCAAGTGGTCTATTCGGATCTTGGGGAGACCACCGAAGTGTGCATGGAGGTAAATCGAAGTGCCTCAAAACTCCGTAATAACAAAATCAAAGCAAAATCGAGAATTTACCTAATGACATTTAATGTAAATTCTCTCTTAAAAATTGGAAAACTAGCAAACATCCTGGACAAATCCAGAGGATGTAAAATTAAAATGATCACATTTCAGGAATCACGATATATAGATGAAAATCCTTTTGATTCAGAAGGATACAGGATATACAAAGGAAAACCTGGAAAACGAGCCCTGGCAAATTGTCCACAATTTGGAACTGGATTTATAGTAGAGACATCAATACTAGATTCAGTCACGACTTTCAAATCTTACTCGGGTCAGCTCTCCACAATGACAACAAATTCAGCTAATAAGATATACACTCTAATCAACGGACATGCACCAACTAATATCACTAAAAAAAACAAAGAAGAAGGAGTAGAAGAATTCTGGAACCAATTAGATAATATTCTTCAAAAAATCCCAAATAACCATGTCAGAATCCTTATGGGCGATTTCAATGCACAAACTGGTAAAGAAAAGAAATATATATATTGGATAGGTAAATGGTCAGGGTATACACAGACCAACCAGAATGGAAAATGGCATACGACTCACTGAAATCTGCAAAAACCACGACCTATTTTTCAGATCGACATTTTTCAAGAAAAGAGCTTCGAAAACCAAAACTTGGATCTCACCTAATCCATTAATAGGTGAATATCGGTTGGATCACGTAATAATCTCCTGCGAAAATACAGTAGATATCATGAAACCTACAGTCTTTAACAGACTAGATCTAGATTCCAACAATTACCCAAAAAAATTCTCCCTAGATGTTATTCCAGAAAAAAGAAAATTCACTAAGAAATCTCCACACCGTAAATATGATGTTCAAAAGATAAATGGTAATGAACAATTTATGAAAGAAACAGAAAATTTAAAACCACAAAATTGACAACAACTGCAAACAGGACTTCTAAAAGCAGCTGAAACTGTATCACCGCAAACAAGAACACGTAAACACCCATGGTGGACAGATGAGTGTGATCAACTGATAAATCTCACACAACAGGCGTGGCAAAATTGGTTGTGCAACAAAAATCAAAAGACCCTGGAAGATCTCAAAGATACCAAGAAAACAGACACAAAAGCAATACGAACAGTCCGTAAACAACATGAAGACAAAAAATTGCAAGACATAGAAAATGATTTCAAGAAAAACAATTCCCGAAATTTCTACAGAGTATGCAAACAAAAATTAACAAAGTACTCTCCTCCATCACTACAATTCAGAAATGAACATGGGGAAATTGCCTATATCAACACCGAAAACTGTGAAATTCTTGCAAAATACTTTTCTAAATTACTGAATTGTGGAAAGCCTGCAGAAAAATTTTAGTTCCGTCATTGTCAATGAAACCCAGACTCAAAGCCACCAAGTTTACAGGAGATTTAAGAGATAATTCAGTCACTGAAAAATAACAAAGTATTAGGAGAAGAACAAATCATCGCAGAATTATGGAAAAATACAGGAGAAAATCTAATCGCAAAACTCAAAGAAATTATAGATGAAATCTGGAAAACTGAAAAAATCCCAACAGATTGGAAGACAGCAATCATACATCCTCTGTACGAAAAAGGAAGTAAAACAGACTGCAACAACTACCGTGGAATCTCTTTATTGTCAATAACATACAAAATTCTGTCTAAAGCCCTACTAAACCGAGCAGAACCTCAACTGGATTCAAAACTAGGCGAATACCAAGGTGGATTCAGAAAAGGTCGATCATGCGTAAAACAAATCCTTAACTTGAAAAACTCGGTGAAATATTTGCATAGCACTGCAAACAAAAGCTATGTCATCATGTTTGTCGACTTTAAAAAAAGCATATGACAGTATAGACAGAGAATCCCTTTTTGAAGCGTTAGCAGAATTTGGACTAGATCAAAAGACAACAAACATCATAAAAGAAACACACACGGAGACCAAATCCAAAGTAAAATTTATGGGAGAATTGAGCACAGAATTTGAAACAGACACAGGAGTACGACAAGGGGATGGACTGTCCCCAGTGCTCTTCAAGTGTGCTCTTGAAAAAGTTGTTCGAGAATGGAGAAAAGCAGGTGCACCAGATCACAGACTGGGACCAAAACGTAGGGGCAATAGAATTAGACTGCTTAACATTTGCTGACGACATGGCACTGATCGCCCAATACATTACCGATGCACAGAAACAGCTGGAATTATTAGAAGAGCAGGCAGCAAAAATAGGATTAGAAATTTTATTTGAAAAAACAAAATTTGTGACTGACATCAAAGATGCACCTTCTGATCTCAAAATTGGTAATAACTACATCTCTCGAGTAAAAGAATTTAAATATTTAGGTGAATGGATTACAGAAAATTGTAATGAAAAGAAACCTGTCAGATGAAGAGTCCAGAAAATGGAGACGACGTTTCAATTAACGAAAAACGTTTACAACAAAAAGATTCTCTTGTGAAACTGCAAAATTCGACATTACACAACAGTAATTAAACTCGAAGCTCACTATGCATATGAGACACTAACTCTTCAACACAGAATACTAAAAGGGGAATTGGAAGTGAAAGAACGTAAAATAATGAGGAAAATCCTAGGTCCAAGAACTAAAGATGGTGTGCATTATCCAAATCCCAATGCAGAAATACATAAAAATACCTCGAAAATAACAGACACAATGCGCATGGGAATAATCCAATTCATGAGGCATTTAGAAAGAATCAACTCAAACAGGTTAACGCACAAAATCCATACATTTTTAAAGAACAAAACTACAAGACCGAACTGGTACCAACAGACGGAAAAAGTCCTGAGAGAATTAGGGTCTCCAAATCTACATAACAGAAATGAAATCAGAAAAATCACAAACATACGGGATTTTGAGAAAGAAGATAGAAAAACTAGCCCACACACGTGGTCTACGCAGCGAAAGCTATTCCATTAGTTGCGTATGAAGGAATACTGGGTGAAAAGGAAGGCCAACAAATGTTGATTACGCGTGGTCCTAAGCGATCCATCCGCGAAGAAGAAGAAAGAAAACAAGATATTGGGATGAACCCATATCGGCACGGGATGTGATACGTATTCTAAAACTGCGCTTACCAGGTCACATTCGTGATAAATTAATTATTGTTGTAGAAGACGATCTGGAAAGATATTTAACGGTGTTAGATGAGATAAACTTATCACAAGAGGAATGTAGGACGAATCGTGACCGGGAAAACGGGAACTTTTCGCCGAGAAAATATGAGAACCGGAATAATAATCCCAACTTTGGGAACAACAACAATAGTAAAGGAGAATCACATGACGAACAGAATAGGAGAAATGGAAATGGGAGATGCTGTATAACAAAAATCGTAGATGTGAAGATAGTCACCATCCAGGATATAACAACAATAAGGGTAATCAGAATAACAAGCGTAGGACGAAGAAGGGCAATGGCCTAATCAATATAATAGTCTTAATAATCACAATTTGCCGGTGCAGTAATGCAAAGTTCAATGCCGCCACCACCGACAGTAAGCCATGTCAATTATCACGGTGAGAATCAGAATCCGATGCCAAACATAAATGTAATACAACAGCCGTGGGCGGATAGTAATAGCGGGCCGAGGATCGCTGAAATGACAGATGAAGGAAGCAATGACATTTCGCGACCGTCAAACGAGAATCGACCGCAATAAGCTCCCAATTGTCGGTCGACGGACGGAGCGGGGGCACATCTCAGGAATATTTACAAAACAATATCAGTCTGCTGAGATATCAAGAAGGCAATACCACGCAACAGGATTTATTAACAGAACGGCATAACTGCAATAACAAGGAGGTAGATGTAGTGCAAACCATATTAAAAGCACGAATATATAACATTCCCATAGAAGTATATGTAGACACCAGAGCTACAACTAATGTAGTGAGTTATGATCTTTTTAAAACTTTAAGTCATAACCGCAAATTGCCTATGTACCCAGTACAAAACTGTCGTGTTACTGGAGCCAGTAGTGCACAGACATAGAACATTCAATATCAGGTGTGGGAGAAATAATGCTTCGGAAAAGAAACCATAAAGTGTGCTTTTCTTGTGGTAATAGGGTTACGTGTAGCCTGCATCCTGGTGTGCGACTTTCTTAGCGAGAGAAAGGCACAAATTGACCTCTCAAGCGGAAAGGTTAGCATGTTGATGAAAATAGACAGGTTGTACTGGATTTAGTGCGAAAAGAAAATGTACAAGGTACATATTGCCGAAGTATCCAAACTAAATGCGGGGGGCTGCAGATACTACAAATACGCAGCAGCTTAAAGGGCCAAGAAGAATATTACTCAGACACAGCTCAAGTTGAGACCCTTAGATGGACAAAAATTATTGACAGCAAAGTGCGAGAGTCAGATTTTTTAACAATATCTCAGCGGCAACATCTCATTCGGTTGTTAACACGTTATCGAGAAGTATTCTCAGAAAAACCGTGAATTATGAGAGGATATGTGTACAACATAGAGGTGGTGCCCCACGAAACTTACCGTCATGCTTCATACTCTGTTTCGTGGACCAAGAAAGAAGCGGTGAATAAAGAAATCCAAAAGATGGTGCAATGGGGAATAATAGAACCGTCCCTATCACCATACAGCAGTGCTCTAGTACAGTGTGTTAACTACAAATTGCGCGTCATGCTTACACGAAAGCAGACGAAAGGCTTCGAAGTAAAACTCACTTTAAATGTTGTTCGTAAACGGAATCGTCATGTACATTAAAATCTACATATATAAAAATGAATGCATGTATGTTTGTCTACTATGCGCTCACAAATCATTCGTCCGATTGCAATGAAACTTTGGTGAGTTGTTCTCCGAACGCCCGAAAAGAGGAATGAACAATGTATCAACAGGTAGGTTCCTGTAGCATGCGTAGCGCAATTGATTAGGTAAAGGCTTGTAATGCAGCGGACCTGGGTTCGATTCCCGCTACGTGCGACTTTTTGTCATTTTATTTAATTCCCCGCAATGTTAAACTATTAATTATAAAATTTAAATATACTTAAACATGTCATATAGTATAACGTAACTGTGAATCTCTATATATAAAAATGAAGGTATGTATGGCTGCCCTCTATGCGTTACCAAACCATTCATCCGATTGCGATGAAATTTTGGTGATTTGTTCTCTGTAGGCCCACGAAGGTTCCTAGCCGAAAAAAATAAATAAGACACATTCTTGAGGAGATATGACGTCATAAACAATGAGATGCCACCGTGGGAAAATACCCAGATTTATGCATCCACTATTTCAGAATGAGAGCATGTGTTTCGAAATAGTACAGTAACCAGTGGTGTTTCCATACAAAGCAATACGGTAGCAAGGAAAACTGAAATATAAGGTAATTCGGACGAAATAGGGGGCTCCTTCAAAGTGATCGCGAACAAAATATCTGAAATGGAAACTCACCTTTTCTTGCCAGGCGTTTGTGGTGATACGCCAGGATGATTCTTGGAAAACTGTTTGAATCTTCCAATGCTACGCATGCTTTGTCCTGTGTATGTAGCAGCTCTCACTGGAGATTTGTAAATGGAGTGAAACAATTTTTTCTGTTCCCTTTCCCTTTCGCAGCATTCAATCACACGCAATATAATTTTGCGAGCATCGCTACGTAATACTGGTTTCCTTCTAACCATAGGTCTACCGGTAGGGGTTGTTGGCGAATCCCGAGATGGGCCAGCAACTGCCTCTTCACCCATTTTGATAATGTTTAGCACAACTGCACAATAAAAACACGCAGAGCAGTACAGCGCAAAACAATTACGAAGCAGACGACAATGGCCACCTTGTACAACACATCAGCTACGTAATGTTGGCAGCAGTTGAAACAGCATGCCTACCGAAGCCTCCCGACGTTTACCGACTTCTACCGATTCAGGACTAGGGAGAGGTCTGCCATCTAAAAGTTTACACACTGTAGCTGTACCTAAGCCAGGAGGAAAGATTAGACTTGTTCTAGATGCAGGGAGCATAAAGAAAATTATTATACCAGTGCGGACAAGGCCAGCGAGCCTAGAGGAACAGCTATAAAAATTTTATGGAGTAAAATACCTGACCTCGATCTATTTGAGAAGTAGCTATTGGCAACTCCCGTTAACTAAATACAGCCTTCATCTTTAATGGAAGGAGCTATCAATTTAAAGTATTACCATTCGGACTTAACGTAAGCGCTTCAGTATTACTGCTCTAGACCAAGCGGTAGGCTCAGATTTATTGGAGAAAGTACCTCTATACGTGAACGATCTTTTAGTGGCCACACTCACATGGGAAGAGCACCTAGAAATTTTGGGAAGAGTGTTAAGTGTTGTGGCGTAACAAGCTTGCTACGCCACACTGGGAAGGGAGCCGAAAGAAAGGCACTCGTACACACACGCCGACTGGCGTCAAGTCTGGAACAAGATACGTTATGACTGCTATCAAGAAAATACGTAGCTTTGGAATATACTTAACTTTATTCACTCCTTGTGATACATCTCTCTTGACTATACCAATGAGACACGTAAGATACATGCACTGTTACAATTGGCGCCTTGCTAGGTCGTAGCCATGGACTTAGCAGAAGGCTATTCTAACTGACTCTCGGCAAATGAGAGGAAGGCTTTGTCCGTATTCGCTAGCAATGTCGTCCGTACAACTGGGCGAGTGCTCGTCCGTATCTCGAGACCTGCCTTGTGGTGGCGCTAGGTCTGCGATCACACAGTGGCGACACGCGGGTCCGACATGTACTAAATGGACCGCGGCCGATTTAAGCTACCACCTAGCAAGTGTGGTGTCTGGCGGTGACACCACATTCCTCCCCCGCAAATCGGCGAACGGTCGTGAGATAAGGCTTCCGCCCGCCGTGGGGAGGACCCCATGTTGACGTATGCGATGAGGTGGGGAGCCTAACAACAGGCGAGGCTGTGCCACCCGCACCCGGCCATTCGGTCCGAGGGGAGCTAGGAAACGCCTGAAAACCTAGTCCAGGGTCCACGTCAACATGTGGTGTATGCGCCCGTAATGAGATAGGAGGGGCCGAAGGGTCGACCTCCATTGCGTCGAGGTACCCGACGCGCGATGACGTCATGTGGTCCGGAGCGGGCAAGAGTTCCATGGCGGAGGACAGCTGGTCACGAGAAGCGATCGGCGGCGCGTGACCCAGGGAGGCGCTTGGCGGCTGCAGCGAAGCGTCGAATGCAGGCGGCGCCGGCGGGAGAACAGGCGGCGGCGGCTGCGGCGGCGCGTCGCCATGGGGCAAAATGGAAGGCATCGTCGGTAACACCTGGGGATGAGGCGAGCCAGTAGATGGGTCCCCAGGGCGCTGACCGGACGGCACCGTCGCTGAAAGCAGACGGGGAGCGGCAGAACCCGTGCGACGACAGAGGCGCAGCTGATTGAGATGCCGACACACCTCACCAGAGGCCCCCAAAACCAAATACATCGCGCGGCCGAGGCAGCGAAGAATGCGCCCTGTGAGCCAACGCCGTGAACCTCGATAGTTGCGATAAAATACAACGTCGCCTGGAGCAAAAGCAGGAGTCTGCCACTGCACAGGAACCTGATGCGGCGGATGCAGCAAAGACATCAAGGTTCGATGAGGACGACCGTGGAGCAACGCAGCCGGCGAGCGACCATCTCGGGGCTGAGAGCGATACGAAGACAAAAAGAGCAACAATGCATCCTCCCGAGAATGCGACTCTTTCAATTTCAACATCTGTGACTTGAAAGTCCGGACCAATCGTTCAGCGGCACCGTTTGACTGAGGCGAAAACGGCGCGGATGTCAGATGTTGAATACCATTGGCCTGGCAGAATGACTGAAATTCTGCGGACATGAATTGTGGGCCATTGTCGGAAACAATAGTCTGGGGAAGACCTTCAATGCAAAAGATAGCAGACAACACTTGGATGGTGGCGGAGGACGTCGTGGAAGACATCCGGACAACAAAAGGAAAATTACTGAAGGCATCGACCAGAACAAACCATCGAGCATTCCAGAATGGACCAGCAAAATCAATGTGCAAGCATTGCCAAGGAGAAGTGGCTTTTGGCCAATCAAAGACTCGCCGCGGCGGCGCGGATAGTTGTTCGGCACACGTCATGCAAGAAGAACACATATTCGTAATCGCAGCATCCATTCCGAACCAAGTACAGTGCTGACGAGCAAGTTGTTTCGGTCGCACTATACCCCAATGTCCTTGGTGAAGAAGCCGTAAAACAGAGGACTGTAACGAACGTGGGACCACGACTCTGGACTGATCATTATCAGAACGCAACAACAAAACACCACGTCGAACAAAAAGTCTCTCCCTGTGAGCAAAAAATCTGCGAACCGACGGATCCTCGAACCGAGACTTTGACAAATACCATTGCGGAGCAACAAAACGCAAAACGGTAGCAAGGACAGGGTCAGCAGCTGTGGCTGTAGCTACACGACGAAAATCAATCGGAAACGATTCGACCACTTCATCGGTTTCCGAATCAATGAACAGGCAAGCAAGTTCGGAAGAACCGAATGCTTTATCCTCAGCAACAGGCAACCGGGACAACGCATCGGCGTTTCCGTGCCTAGCAGTGGACCGATACAAGATATCGTAGCGGTACTGCAAGAGGAAAATAGACCAGCGAATGAATTTCTGCGCTGTACGCGGAGGTACAGGCTTGTGCGGATGAAAAAGCGATGTCAAAGGTTTGTGGTCTGTGATGATGGTGAAGTGACGACCATACAAGAAATCATGGAACTTGGTAACACCAAACACGAGAGCCAAAGCTTCTTTCTCTATCGGGGAATAATTTCTTTGCGCAGACGAGAGCAATTTGGACGCAAAGGCAATAGGGCGATCATGCGAGCCAACTTTGTGCGCAAGCACAGCACCGATCCCGAAATCCGACGCATCAACCGTCAACAAAAGGGTTTCTTGGGATCGAATGGCGTAAGGCAAGTATTAGAAAGCAACGCCGATTTCAACTGGCGAAAGGCGCGTTCGCATTCCGTCGTCCAGACGAACGGAACACCTGTACGGCGTAAGCGATGAAGCGGAGCTGAAAGGGAAGAGGCACTGCGCACATTCACTCACACCTTGTGATTCTAGATCGTTTAACGGTCTTGCGACCTCATCACGCAATGCGTGGGGAACATTGCGTGCTCTGAAAAATTTCGGTTACGCGTTTACTTTCAGTTCCAAATGTGCTTCATAGTTTTTAGCGCAACCTAAGCCCGGTGCAAAAATGTCTGCAAATTCGTCACAGAGACGAGAAACACTGTCTGTAGGCACAGTCTGATTCACTGATAGGACCTGATTTACAATAGACATGTTAAACAACTGAAATAAATCTAAACCAAACAAGTTCACTGCAGTAGAAGAACGAAGAACGTAAAATGACACAAGTTTTGTTTGTCCCTTGTATGTTGCAAGAAGAGTGCACTGTCCTAACACAGGTATATTCTGTCCTGAATAACTATGTAACTTAACATTTGCGGCACGCAACGGAGGTTTGCCCAGTTGTTTGTACGTGTCGTGATTGAGCAATGAAACTGCAGCTCCGGTATCGAGCTGGAATGGTATGACCTTGCCACGAAAGTCCAAATCTACAAAAAGTTTATTGTCCTGATGACGACAAGAGCGACTGTCTCGTGCAATTTGAACAGACACTGGTACAGAATCACTTGCTAATTGACGTGATTTCCGGCGACGTCGCCGCACAGTTTTTGTGGGACGAACACAGTCACTGTTAGAGAAAGTGGCACCGGACGGGGTGGAAGTAACGACATGAATGTCCATGGGCGAAGGTCCACGAGCCGGAGTGTCCTTGGTTCGATTCCGGCGCGAAGCAAAGGGCCTGGAATGGTTTTGATTGTCTGATCTGAGCTTTTTCTGGCAAACACTTTGAACATGTCCTTTCCTATTACAGAAAAAGCAAATAGCTTGGCGTGACGGGCAATGTTCATGCGAATGTCTAGTAGCACACTGCGGGCATGATTTCACTGCATTTGTGTGCTGGCGCGGCACACCTGGCTTAGAGCGCGGCGGCAGCTGTGTCGAAGTGCGCGAGGCCCAGTTACCGGGCCGTGCAGCGCGTCCAGCGGGCCGGTTAATGTTACACACAGCTGGCGAAGTTTCAAAAGAGTCCTGAGCACAGTCAAGTGTGTCTTGTCTATCTAATATGTCTATCACTTGTTGAAGAGAGGGATTAACTAGTTTCAAAATTTGCTCCCGTATGCGAACATCAGAAACGTTCTGTGCAATTGCATCACGCACCATTGTATCTGAATAAGAAAGGCCACAGTCACATTCAAAGGCACAGTCCCTAGTAAGTCCTTGCAATGTTGCAACCCACTCCCTGTTAGTTTAACCGGCCGTACGTTTTGTACGAAAGAAAGTATACCGTTTTGCAACCACATTAACCGTTTCTTTGAAATAAGCATCTAAAGCAGACAAAATTTCTTCGTAGGACAGAGTTGCTACGTCGCGTCGGGGAAACAATTTCACTATCACACGGTAGGTGGACACACCAACACAAGAAAGCAAAAACGGCTGCCGCTCATTACCTTGAATTCTGTAGGCGGCTAGATGAAAGGCAAACTGGCGGGACCATTCTGGCCACGATTCGTGCGCCGCATTAAAACTGCGAAACGGCGGTGCAACTGCATGTTGTGGCTGCGGTAGCGGTGAAGCGGCGGCTGCCGCATCGGTTTGAATGGCACGTTGACCCTGGACGAGCTGTCCAAGGGCATCCAATAACGCCTGCGTCTGCTGATTCTGCAAGCGATAAAATTCGGACAGTACATCTGGCGAAGCCATGACACAAGTAAATGTAAGCAATCAGAAAGAACACTTCTCTCGTCGCCAATCTGTTGTGGCGTAACAAGCTTGCTACGCCACACTGGGAAGGGAGCCGAAAGAAAGGCACGCGTACACACACGCCGACTGGCATCAAGTCTGGAACAAGATACGTTATGACTGCTATCAAGAAAATACGTAGCTTTGGAATATACTTAACTTTATTCACTCCTTGTGATACATCTCTCTTGACTATACCAATGAGACTCGTAAGATACATGCACTGTTACAATTGGCGCCTTGCTAGGTCGTAGCCATGGACTTAGCAGAAGGCTATTCTAACTGACTCTCGGCAAATGAGAGGAAGGCTTTGTCCATATTCGCTAGCAATGTCGTCCGTACAACTGGGCGAGTGCTCGTCCGTATCTCGAGACCTGCCTTGTGGTGGCGCTAGGTCTGCGATCACACAGTGGCGACACGCGGGTCCGACATGTACTAAATGGACCGCGGCCGATTTAAGCTACCACCTAGCAAGTGTGGTGTCTGGCGGTGACACCACATTAAGTGGTCTAGCAGAGGTGGTTATAACTCCAAATCTCGAAAAATCCATGTTTGGAAAAGTACAACTTAAGTTTCTCGGACATATTAAAAAATGGTTCAAATGGCTCTGAGCACTATGGGACTCAACTGCTGAGGTCATTAGTCCCCTAGAACTTAGAACTAGTTAAACCTAACTAACCTAAGGACATCACAAATATCCATGCCCGAGGCAGGATTCGAACCTGCGACCGTACCGGTCTTGCGTTTCCAGACTGCAGCACCTTTAACCGCACGGCCTCGGACATATTATTTCACCATTAGGCATAATGCCAGATGGTAAGAAAGTTCAAGCCAGTAAAGAATTTCCAAGACCTACAAACAATTTGTACCAAATCAGCTGCCCAACAATGAAGCGTTGTCACTTTGTTGCGCAAGTACATTACATGGAATTGGTTCGAAGAAGTCATCAAGCCTTCGGGGAGATCAAACTGGCATTAGTGAATGCTCAATCACTATATCATCCGGACACGGACAAAGATTTCTATATAGCAACAGATTCTCCGCCTTATGGTTTAGGATCGTGTTTATTTCAATTAGCAAAAGCAGATGGGAACAGTGTGATAAGGGTGATAGCGTTCGGTAGCAGAGCGCTTACCAAGTGTGAAAGATCATATTCCGTCACGGAGTCGGAAGAAATAAGTGTCGTCTGAGCACTACATAAATTCCATTATTATGTGTTTGGCAAGAAGACAGGCCTTAAGTTTTCTATTAACTTGTAAGTTATTACATGCCAGATTAGCCCTTTGGGCGCTACTTTTACAGGAATATGATTTAAAGATTATGTGCATTAAAGGAAAGGACAATGTAATTGTAGACGCTTTGTCTCGTCTGCCGATAGGTATGTCACAATTGGCAGAAGTAATAGAGCGTGCGTTTGAATTCATAGTTTTACTCATGGCGTCGCAGCAGCACCGACGCGAATATCTGTACCTATTCAGGAACATTGTACAATTGCAAGATGCGGATCCTATGTGGGGGAAAATAAAACAGGTAATAAGACACAAGCAAACAAACAACGACATCTTGCATTATAAACTAGAGAACAATGTACTATATCGCAGGAACGATACAGATTGCGATACTTGGTGCGTGTCTATTCCACACAAATGCATAGGAAATTTTGTTTGGAACGCACATTACTTGTGGGGACACGTGGGAACACGAAAGTGTGTAGCCATCATACGACGGTACTGTTACATTCCAGCCGGCCGCGGTGGTCTAGCGGTTCTAGGCGCTCAGTCCGGAAACGCGCGACTGCTACAGTCGCAGGTTCGAATCTTGCCTCGGGCATGGATGTGTGTGATGTCCTTATGTTAGTTAGGTTTAAGTAGTTCTAAGTTCTAGGGGACTGATGACCACAGATGTTAAGTCCCATAGTGCTCAGAGCCATTTGAACCATTTTTTTTGTTACATTCCAAACCTCAAACGTGTAGTAAGGTTGTAAGAACATGTGAAATTTGTCAGAAAGCAAAACCCAAGAATCAAAGCAGTAAAACGAAGCTACATCCGATTATTCCTATCAGTCCAATTCAACTTGTATCCGTGGACGTCGCGGGGCTACTACTCACCGCTCGCGGCGGAATAAAATATTTATTTGCCGTTTACGATATGTTTATGAAGTATGTGAAGCTATATCTGATGGAAACCACCATAGCCAAACATATGTTAGAGTATGTATTAAAGGACTATATACCGAACGTGGGGAAACCTCAGAATATTTTGACGGACAATGCAAAATATTTTACGGGTCAACAGTGGAGGGCATTTTTGTGCGACCAAGATACCAAGCATATATTAGTTGCCCGCTTCCATCCCGAAGCTAGCCCCATGGAAGGAAATTTCCGCGAAGTAAACAGATTTATAAGAACTTACGCACACAAACAACATACAAAATGGTTGGAACTGGTACCGTTGTTTGAGAATTTACATAACAATTTGCCTTATCCGTTAACAGGCTACACGCCCAACGAATTGTTATTCTGCATCACGGAATCCAACGAATGGAGTACACCGCTGCCAAAATTACCACGTCCAGACAAAAGTCAGGATGAGAAATTAAAGAAAGTAGTCAGTAACATGACAAAGTGTGCTCAACAAAGAAAATTACAGTATGCCAAGGCAATAAATAAAACCATGGAATATCAAGTGCATGACTTAGTTTTAACAAGGAGCCACCCAAAATCTTCCCTAATTGCTAAGAAAAATAAAAAGTGGCAATTGTTATACAGGGTGTTACAAAAAGGTACGGCCAAACTTCCAGGAAACATTCCTCACACAGAAATGAAGAAAAGATGTTATGTGGAAATGTGTCCGGAAACGCTTAATTTCAATGTTAGAACTCATTTTAGTTTCGTCAGTATGTACTGTACTTCCTCGATTCACCGCCAGTTGGCCTAATTGAAGGAAGGTAATGTTGACTTCGGTGCTTGTGTTGACATGCGACTCATTGCTCTACAGTACTAGCATCAAGCACATCAGTACGTAGCATCAACAGGTTAGTGTTCATCACGAGCGTGGTTTTGTAGTCAGTGCAATGTTTACAAATGTGGAGTTGGCAGATGCCCATTTGATGTATGGATTAGCATGGGTCAATAGCCGTTGCGCGGTACGTTTGTATCGAGACAGATTTCCAGAAGAAAGTGTCCCAACAGGAAGACGTTCGAAGCAATTGATCGGCGTCTTAGGGAGCACGGAACATTCCAGCCTATGACTCGCGACTGGGGAAGACCTAGAACGACGACGACACCTACAATGGACTAGGCAATTCTTCGTGCAGTTGACGATAACCCTAATGTCAGCGTCAGAGAAGTTGCTGCTGTTCAAGGTAACGTTGACCACGTCACTGTATGGAGAGTGCTACGGGAGAACCAGTTGTTTTCGTACCATGTACAGCGTGTGCAGGCACTATCAGCAGCTGATTGGCCTCCACGGGTACACTTCTGCGAATGGTTCATCCAACAATGTGTTAATCCTCATTTCAGTGCAAATGTTCTCTTTACGGACGAGGCTTCATTCCAAAGTGATCAAATTGTAAATTTTCACAATCAACATGTGTGGGCTGACGAGAATCCGCACGCAATTGTGCAATCACGTCATCAACACAGATTTTCTGTGAACGTTTGGGCAGGCATTGTTGGTGATGTCTTGATTGGGCCCCATGTTCTTCCACCTACGCTCAATGGAGCACGTTATCATGATTTCATACGGGATACTCTACCTGTGGCCGGCCGGAGTGACCGAGCGGTTAAAGGCGCTACAGTCTGGAACCGCACGACCGCTACGGTCGCAGGTTCGAATCCTGCCTCGGGCATGGATGTGTGTGATGTCCTTAGGTTAGTTAGGTTTAAGTAATTCTAAGTTCTAGGGGACTTATGACCACAGCAGTTGAGTCCCATAGTACTCAGAGCCAATTGAACTCTACCTGTGCTGCTAGAACATGTGCCTTTACAAGTACGACACAACATGTGGTTCATGCACGATGGAGCTCCTGCACATTTCAGTCGAAGTGTTCGTACGCTTCTCAACAACAGATTCGGTGACCGATGGATTGGTAGAGGCGGACCAATTCCATGGCCTCCACGCTCTCCTGACCCTCTTGACTTTCATTTATGGGGGCATTTGAAAGCTCTTGTCTACGCAACCCCGGCACCAAATGTAGAGACTCTTCGTGCTCGTATTGTGGACGGCTGTGATACAATACGCCATTCTCCAGGGCTTCATCAGCGCATCAGGGATTCCATGCGACGGAGGGTGGATGCATGTATCCTCGCTAACGGAGGACATTTTGAACATTTCCTGTAACAAAGTGTTTGAAGTCACGCTGGTACGTTCTGTTGCTGTGTGTTTCCATTCCATGATTAATGTGATTTGAAGAGAAGTAATAAAATGAGCTCTAACATGGAAAGTAAGCGTTTCTGGACACATGTCCACATAACATATTTTCTTTCTTTGTGTGTGAGGAATGTTTTCTGAAAGTTTGGCCGTACCTTTTTGTAACACCCTTTATACAGGCCCATACAAAATTGTGCAGATAGTGCACAATTGCAGCTACTTTGTAGCGGATATAAATAACGGAAAAATAAAAGGATTATATCCTTACAAAGATTTGAAGAGACTCATTTCATAAGACATTGTACTGTAGCATAAGAAATTTCGTGTGTTACTTGTAGTATGCAAGTTATGGAGAAGTTTTAATAGGTATTTTAATATATTTATAAAGAACTATTTAACAGTTTGTGGTTGTTAAATAATATGGTCATTCATGTTGAAATGAGTACTAAAGTCTTGAAACATTTGAAAATGTAGAAAAGTGTAGAGAAGATGAGAAACCTTAAGTCCACTACTAAATTTTTATTTAATCATGATATTGGGTTATGTCAGTTACTCAATAATCGATTTAGTGATAAAATGTTGTGGAGTTCATTGTGAATATTTAATTGATGATTATCTTGAATACTTCAATGTGTCATGTAAAAATATATGAAAATACAAAGATGTGTGGTTTAGCTTCTTATAAGCAAACACCATGTGGCATCTATGATGCTGTACTTTGAGACAGAGAATTAGGTATAGTTTTAAAAACATGCCGTTTACGTGGATGATGTTGCTCACCTTTGGAGTTTTTGAGATAAAATTTTAACGTTAATATACGAGGGCAGTTCAATAAGTAATGCAACACATTTTTTTTCTGAAACAGGGGTTGTTTTATTCAGCATTGAAATACACTAGGTTATTCCCCAATCTTTTAGCTACACAACACTATTTTTCAACGTAATCTCCATTCAATGCTACGGCCTTACGCCACCTTGAAATGAGGGCCTGTATGCCTGCACGGTACCATTCCACTGGTCGATGTCGGAGCCAACGTCGTACTGCATCAATAACTTCTTCATCATCCGCATAGTGCCTCCCACGGATTGCGTCCTTCATTGGGCCAAACATATGGAAATCCGACGGTGCGAGATCGGGGCTGTAGGGTGCATGAGGAAGAACAGTCCACTGAAGTTTTGTGAGCTCCTCTCGGGTGCGAAGACTTGTGTGAGGTCTTGCGTTGTCATGAAGAAGGAGAAGTTCGTTCAGATTTTTGTGTCTACGAACACGCTGAAGTCGTTTCTTCAATTTCTGAAGAGTAGCACAATACACTTCAGAGTTGATCGTTTGACCATGGGGAAGGACATCGAACAGAATAACCCCTTCAGCGTCCCAGAAGACTGTAACCATGACTTTACCGGCTGAGGGTATGGCTTTAAACTTTTTCTTGGTAGAAGAGTGGTTGTGGCGCCACTCCATTGATTGCCGTTTTGTTTCAGGTTCGAAGTGATGAACCCATGTTTCATCGCCTGTAACAATCTTTGACAAGAAATTGTCACCCTCAGCCACATGACGAGCAAGCAATTCCGCACAGATGGTTCTCCTTTGCTCTTTATGGTGTTCGGTTAGACAACGAGGGACCCAGCGGGAACAAACCTTTGAATATCCCAACTGGTGAACAATTGTGACAGCACTACCAACAGAGATGTCAAGTTGAGAACTGAGTTGTTTGATGGTGATCCGTCGATCATCTCGAACGAGTGTGTTCGCACGCTCCGCCATTGCAGGAGTCACAGCTGTGCACAGCCGGCCCGCACGCGGGAGATCAGACAGTCTTGCTTGACCTTGCGGCGATGATGACACACGCTTTGCCCAACGACTCACCGTGCTTTTGTCCACTGCCAGATCACCGTAGACATTCTGCAAGCGCCTATGAATATCTGAGATGCCCTTGTTTTCCGCCAAAAGAAACTCGATCACTGCCCGTTGTTTGCAACGCACATCTGTTACAGACGCCATTTTAACATCTCCGTACAGCGCTGCCACCTGTCGGAAGTCAATGAAACTATACGAGACGAAGCGGGAATGTTTGAAAATATTCCACAAGAAATTTCCGGTTTTTTCAACCAAAATTGGCCGAGAAAAAAAATGTGTTGCATTAGTTATTGAACTGCCCTCGTAGGATGCGCATTTTCGCTACTTGTTTATGAAGCAAGAACATGCGTAGCGGTCCTGATCATAATATAAATGAATAATGCAAATGAATTCGTTGGCTATAAACATGAAAATATTGCAGTCAGGTCAGAGTCATTTATGGCCGGTCGCGGTGGTCTCGTGGTTCTAGGCGCGCAGTCCGGAACCGCGCGACTGCTACGGTCGCAGGTTGGAATCCTGCCTCAGGCATGGATGTGTGTGATGTCCTTAGGTTAGTTAGGTTTAAGTAGTTCGAAGTTCTAGGGGACTGATGACCATAGCTGTTAAGTCCCATAGTGCTCAGAGCCATTTGAACCATTTGAACCAGAGTCATTTACAAGTCTGACGTACCAAATGTGTGAAAAGAAAAATTTGGCACTAAGTGCATAATACTCTTTCACTTCCTTGTATTATGTTTATATATGTACACGGACAATTGTGTGGCTATATGAACGATCAGATCAAGATCGTATAATGCACTGTTGGCAAAGTCATATTGCAGGCAATACTAACAAGAACTGTAAAAGGTGTGTTGGTATTAGCAAGTGAAGTGTAAACTTTGTAAACTGTAATTGTGATGAACTTGGAGGGTGAACCCACATGTGGAGTGCAGCAATAGCCGTACGGTGTATGAACAATGGCATATGCAGTGGGGTGAGACACAAAAATCGTGATAAGTGTGGGTTCGAACTGATGAATACAATATCTTTGGTTTGGACGCTACTTTGTTGCGCCAACAATACGCTGCTATGAACAGTGTTGTGGGACATTTTAGTAACGACGACTACAGTGTAAATGCATCGAATGAAGAAAATATAAAACATTAATTTTTATTGTGAATTGATTGTTTCAGATATGTGAGTATGTGATCAGGCATCCAATCTACTGCAATCTTTAACACCACGTTTCATGCAAGTAGAAAGAAATTGACCAGTGACAGAGCCTGTGACTTGACAAAGCAATATTACCTATTAATCCGTTCCTACTCACAGCTTTAACGTCTGGTAGCAAACAGTCAACTATAACATATGTACATTTGTTCCATGAACTGTACGAGACCGCATTATGTGCCATGTGGAGGACGGGAGCGGACGGTGCGGTACCCCACAATAATGCTGACGCACCAGGCTGATAGAACAACGACGTTCCCGCCTTCGACTGCTGAACGCCGGTTCCAGCCGGGCGTTCAAACAAGAAGACATCGGTTTCCAGCCGACGCTCCACAGCAACGGGCACCAGACGTCGCGATGGCGTGAGATGACGTCATCGACACAGCCGCGCGACGAGGAAGTGGTCGTCAACAAGATCACTTAATATCATGACAGAATTACGAACTAATACAGCGCAATAAAAGAAATTAACACTATTATGTAATATTTATGTATCTGTTTTTTGTTTCAGTGAAATATTATGTATCTTGTATCTATGTCCATGTTATGATAGCGTTTAGAATCAATCTGTATCAATCAATGTATGTGATATAATTTGTTAGCTCCGCCGAGGTTTTCTGGGGTTTCCTTGGGCTCCGCGTCCAAATGGAAGAGCTTAATGTCAATTATCACTCCCCCGCTTTTAAAAACAAAATATATCAAGCTAATTAATTGAAGTAAAACATATACTGTAATGCAAGTGAATAAGAATTACAACCGAACGATCTTAAAGTGACATTTGTGATCTACAAGGCCCAGACATTGGGAAAATATGTTCCTTGTAGCCCAGGGGGCCGTGTAGTGTCCCTTTTGTGAAGTTTAAGAATAATGCTTGTGAAGTGTGTATAAAAATATTGAATAAGATCAAACAGACCAGACTGAAAGACAATTGAAAAAAATTATTTAAAAAAATATAACGTCGATACTACGGCAGGGAAAGATAATGACAATGATAAACAATGTCACAGCAAAGAATAGGGTGAAATAAAACATTTATATCTTTGTACAACTATAGAAGATGGAAAAGATAAGTTATTACTCGCTCTTTTGCTGTTTCTGGTTCTCATGTTACTATTGTTAGATAGATATTGCGTGTAGTGTTGAAGGCTAGCAGATGTTCTTTTTGTTCTTTCGGCTAGACGATAAAAAAGGTGTGTATGAGGTTATTGATGGAAATATATGTGTAAAAGGGAGTTCATTGTATTATTTCAAGCACATGCCAGCCACTAATCGTAATGTTTTAATTGAAAAGAGAGAATGATTAGTATTTTTCTGCTATCAAGAACACAAAAACAGTGATCGCTGACTGGCAACAATTGGCCGCCATTACATGGCAGACTTAATATTAACTTCTCTTACAGCTTTCCCCGAGAGCAGAAGTGATAAAATCATTTTTAAACATTATTTAACTTAAAACTGAATAGTTCCATGAGTTAATTTTGCGAGAGTTGAAATACTTTCAAAGATAACATTTGTCGTACATCTGTGAACTTTGGCCTTGACTGTATTTAGATGAAAACCAGTCTGATAAACTTGTCCGGAGCTTGGCGCTCATTTAAATTGAAAACCAACATGAATTTTGGCCTTCTATAAGATACTCTGCTTCTAACGGTCTCACCTACGTAAAGAAAATAATTAATGCTAACCTCTTATCTTACGTAACTTCAAAAAGCCTAAAACCAATATTTAATATTAAAAGAGAACCGTTAGACGGCGAGGCAGACCGAGAGGAACATGGGCACTGTAGCTGGAAATAGTAAATCACTTGGGAAACTCGGACGAGTTTTTAATACGGCACACCGTGACAGCCCATCCTCATCAAACATTCCTCTACATTTGGTGTCAGAATAGTGGGCGTCGTCTGTACAGTACGACGTTTGAGCTCACCGCCTGCATTACAGTCACAAAATGTGGTAAGTGTTGACCAGTTTTTCTTTTTGAGTGTTGGACATTTTCTTTCTTTTTTTTTGTTTGTGTTTTGAGTATGGCTCCTGGCAGGCCATTTTAGATGTTTTGCGTAGGCATATTTTTTTTGTCAGAATAAGTGTTAGCATGTTTGGGGCAGTAAGATGTTGTTTTTCGTGGCATTTGATTAGTTTTGTATTGGGGTTTGGTGATATTGAGTATGATGATACGGAGCTGTAGAAAGTCAGGTTATTCTTGTACTTAAATATTTTGTTTCGTGACTGACTGTGAATAAAAGCAAAACAATGACAGAGTCAGGGACGCAAGGTGTGTTGGAACCAGAAGCTGTACGGATTTTGCTGGAAAAGGCAGCACAATTGACAGCAGACAATACGCAGTTGAAAAGTGAATTAACATCTACAAGTGAGCGGGAAACCGCATTGGATCAATCGTTTTTGCATAGGGTGCCACAGCCGGAGATTGATCCAGATGCTGCGAGTTTGATTATTCCGTTTTCTGGCAAGGCATCTGAGGATGTACGGTCGTTTGTGGACGACTTGGAAACTTCAGCTGTGATGAATGGTTGGTCTGATGAACAGTTGGTACATGTAGCCATGATTAGCTTATCGGGTGAAGCGAAGACATATGTAAGGTTTTCTGAGACTTTAGGGAAGGCGGGACAGTTAAAGCAGTTTAAGGAGGGGCTTTTACAGAGGCACAAGAAACAGAATAGCGCTCGATACTTGAGGGAGAGGCTGAGTACAATGATGAAGAGGCAGGGGCACATGGTAGAGAAATTTGTGGACAGGATAAGAGAAATTAACGAGTAAACTTAAGAGGTGGGTCAGAAAGATGAAGCGAATGGTGTTGTGTTGTAGGAGGCTGAGCAAAGTGCACTTGATGTATTTTTGAGGGGGTTACTGGCGCATATGTCACGGAAAGTGCGTGAAGGGACTCAGAATGGTTTGTATTCGTCCATTCAGCTGGCAATTCAATGTGAGGAAATAGACATGGCAAATGACAAGCAGTGTTTACAGGAAGGGAGGGGGGGAATGTTATAGGTGTGGTCGTATGGGACACGTGGAGAGGCAATGTACCCAGTCACCGAGGAATAGAGGAAGGGGTGGAAATCAGCAGTGTGGAGGATGGAGAAGTGGAGTAGTAGAGGTGGACAATCGTTAAACGGGAGAGGGGCCCAAGACTCACTTAAGGGAGCTCCTGTTTAATTTCAGTGCTACAAATACATATGCAGGGGTGTAATGTTCAGTGGTAGGAACCATTAGGAACTGAAAAGTTTAAGATTTTGTTTGACACAGGGGTGCAAGTGTCAGTGGCAACTAAGAGTTTAATGGGACGAAGGAAGTTAGACCCGACACGTTATAAGTGTAAGTAGGCTGTTCAGATTTTTATGTTGATAACGCCACGTAGTGCTCTGTATGAAATCGCTGACTGCGCTGTGTGCAGTCTGTGGCTGGTTGGACTCATTGTTGGAATATTCGCTAATGTAGTGCTGTGGAGTTGGATGTGAACAGCGCGTAGCGTTGTGCAATTGGAGGTGAGCTGCCAGCAGTGGTGGATGTGGGGAGAGAGATGCCAGAGCTTTGAGCGGACGATCTGGACGTGGGTCCGTCAGAAAAAGGAAATTTGTTTAATTGGATGTCACAAAATTATATATAATGACTTTTGAACGCTATTAAAGTAAATGCGTTGCTTGTTCTCTATCAAAATCTTTCTTTTGCTAACTATGCCTATCAGTAGTTACTGCCTTCAGCAGTTAGAATCTTTTATTTAGCTGGCAATATTGGCGCTCGCTGTATTGTAGTAGTTTGAGTAACGAAGACTTTTGTGAGGTAAGTGATTCATGAAAAGTATAGGTTATTGTTAGTCAGGGCCATTCTTTTGTAGGGATTATTGAAAGTCAGATTGCGTTGCGCTAAAATATTGTGTGTCAGTTTAGTGATGATCAGAATAAGTAAAGAGAAAACTGAGTACGTTGAGTTTTACTCAACTGTTTCTGTATCAAATAACGTAGAAGTTGTCCAGCACTGTCATTAATAATTTTCAAAGGCGACGTTTCATAAATTGCGTGGAGTGGGGAATAAGGAGGTCACACCTTTGGGCTCAGTGACAGTTAACTTTCGGATAGGGAAAGTCCGATTTGATGCATGCATGGAGGTTTACCTTGGTAAACGAGAGCTACGACATGGTCCTATGAGTAGATTTCTTGCATCAACATCATGCAAAAATTGACCTTGAACAACGAACGAACTGTGGAACTTGGTGGAATGTTATTTCAGCTAGGGGAAACTATTGTCAATGCAGAGCTGTCGCGAGGGGCGTTCAACGTATTGAACAAACCAACTGAACCGCGTGCATTAGCATTAAGGCTTAATTCGCATGAGTGTGTGTCTAGTGGCACCGGGACGTCGCTTTGGGTAATTTTAGAGTCAAATCTACCTGAGTACCTGTGAGCACCATTGGAGGATAATGAATTTTTAGATCCATTAGGTTGTTTTGTGAAACGTAGTATTGTACGCGTACAAGAGGGAAACGACAGGCGAGTAGTCCCGGTGAACGTGGACGCGAATTTGAGAAAAGGAGTTTTAGAAACCTATTTGGATGTACCAAATGACGAAAACTGGTGTTCGAGAGGTAGGCGAAACGATCAACCACTAACTGCCGATAGAACTGAACTGCGTAGCAAAATTGAGCATTTGAAAGGAGGAGAAAGAGAGCATATGGAAGAATTATTGTGGGAATTTAAGGATTTGTTTTTTCCGCAAGGGCCGTTACCAGCAACTCCATTAGTTCGACATAGGATACCAACAGGGAATGAAGCACCTGTTTACCGTAAACCATACTGAATACTGAGGTATTTGCGGCCAATTGTGGAGCATTTCATTGATCAGCAGCTTGCGGACGGTATTACAGAGCATAGTAATAGTTGCTGGGGAGCGGGCATTGTCATTGTGCCTAAAAAATCTGTGGATGGAACTAAGAAATACAGGTTCTGTTGTGATTACCAGTACCTCAATAATAAGACAGTAACGGATGAATACCCCATTCCAAACATATTGGAGACTTTGGGTCACTTAGGACAGTGCCAGTACTTTTCTACGATGGATTTGACAAGGTTATCAACAAAAGCAAAACGAGGATAATGGAATGTAGTCGAATTAAGTCGGGTGATGCTGAGGGAATTAGATTAGGAAATGAGACACTTAAACTAGTAGATGAGTTTTGCTATTTGGGGAGCAAAATAACTGATGATGGTCGAAGTAGAGAGGATATAAAATGTAGACTGGCAATGGCAAGGAAAGCGTTTCTGAAGAAGAGAAATTTGTTAACATCGAGTATAGATTTAAGTGTCAGGAAGTCGTTTCTGAAAGTATTTGTATGGAGTGTAGCCATGTATGGAAGTGAAACATTGGACGATAAATAGTTTGGACAAGAAGAGAATAGAAGCTTTCGAAATGTGGTGCTACAGAAGAATGCTGAAGATTAGATGGGTAGATCACATACTAATGAGGAGGTATTGAATAGAATTGGGGAGAAGAGGAGTTTGTGGCACAACTTGACAAGAAGAAGGGACCGGTTGGTAGGACATGTTCTGAGGCATCAAGGGATCACAAATTTAGCATTGGAGGGCAGCGTGGAGGGTAAAAATCGTAGAGGGAGACCAAGAGATGAATACACTAAGCAGATTCAGAAGGATGTAGGTTGCAGTAAGTACTGGGAGATGAAGAAGCTTGCACAGGATAGAGTAGCATGGAGAGCTGCATCAAACCAGTCTCAGGACTGAAGACAACAACAACAACATTATCAGTTAGAGGTGGCTCCAGAGGATCGTCCAAAAACTGCTTTCTCTACTCTGGGAGGCCATTACCAGTACATCAGAATGCCATTCGGTTTGAAAAATGCTTCAGCAACGTTTCAGAGGTTGCTAGACAGTGTGTTGAGTGGTTTGAAACCACGATATTGTCTTGTCTATTTGGTTGACATTATAGTGTTTTCACGTAGTATGGAGCAGCATAGACAGCGGTTAAGGGAAGTCTTCATGAGGTTAAGAGCAGCTCGTTTAACGTTGAGCCTGGAGAAGTGTCATTTTGCATTGGAAGAAGTGAAATATTTAGGTCATATCATCAGCAAGGTCGGAGTGCGAACAGATCAAGGGTTGGTACAGGCTGTAAGGAATTTTCGGGAGCCGAAAGCAGTTAAGGAAGTGCAATCATTCGTCGGAATTTGCAATTTCTGTCGAAAAATGTCGTCACTGTTTGATTCAGTGAAGCTACAGAAAGGAAGGACCGGTGAATCTTTACGTCAATTCGAGAGAACAATTCTGGATGTTTGGAAACGGGTACAAAGGGTGAATACAAAGGCTTTGGAAAGGCAAGAAGATGCAGTGAAGCGGAAAGGAAGAGTACCACAGTATAGAGTAGGGCAATGGGTAATGCTATTCAGCCCCTATACGCTAAAATGGAAAACTAGGATGTTCATCACAAGGTATCAAGGGCCATACCAAGCAGCTGAAACCACATCCCCCGCTAATGTTAAGCTTCAGCTACCAACTAGGACAACGATAGCACACATTGGGCGGTTGTGGCAATTTAAGAGTTGTCCGGATGTGATTCCAAGCATGTCACAGGAAGGGGAGAGGAAGAATGAGAGAGTGAAGAGAGGTGTTCAGCACAGAGGAAACCAGGAAGACAGAGTACAGCATGATGTGCTGTACGCTTTGCGATCCAGCAAGTAGTAGAGTATTTGTTGTTTGTTTTTGTTTTCTTGTTATGTATCATTGGGTTTGCGTAGATTAATTAGGCATTGTATTTTCATATGTTGTATGTGTTTTCGAATATTGTGAGCCTGCTAGGGACAGCAGTCTTTTTGAAGAGGGAGCAAGGGTGATGGTGATTACTGTCGTCAAGTCACTGAAAAGGGGAGCGTTGTCCAAGTTGGTAGAAGTAAAAAACTGATGTGGTATTACTGGTCTCAACAGTTAACAGCCGCTATGCCGAGATGACAAGGGAGGAATTACAGGGCTGCCATAGAGGGAAGGTAACGGTATGTCCAGCCAGGGTGATAAGCCCCAATCTGGACCCGTGCACGGTGCAGTTATTTTTAGCCAGGAGGAAAGAAATAGACTGTCCAAGGGACATTGTGGAGCCAAAATTGAGCTTGCAACGGGTCGAGATGCATTGGATCTTCTCCATCAACGAAAAATTAACAGTAGTAGCAAGTTGTTTTGAGCAGGGAGTATTTGTCGAAGCGAAAGATATAGAGCTCGAGAGGAGCGGAATTTTAATCAATGGAACTAAGTGTAACACAATATGACCAACCTTCCATCTGCCAGCATCAATCCGGGAGTCACATAATTGAATGTTACACAGCCACAGCTGTACTGGCCAGAAGCCACTTTAGAGTTTTTGACAAGGCAGAATCTGACCTTGTTAAATCAAACTCTGGAGTCAGGTATGTTGAGATCTGTTAACCAGTTCATGTGAGCAAGATGGGAGCATATCAGCCGAACAGCTTGGGCAGCATGTCGCTCAATATAGGGAAAGGCAATGACATGTAACGATCGTTTTGAGCACCTCTGTGCCTAGTGCCAACGCAGCCTTAACTTTGTTGTGTGTTGTTTTCATTCTAATCAGGTGGAGAATCAATTCCTAGAGAGAATCGATGGTAGGCCAAGTCCCAGTGGATTGGATACCGCGGACATAAGATGGGTAGATTGAGCATCAAGTGGATGGTCATCCAGTAAGGAATTTTTTCGTTTTGTCTCATATCATGTGTTTTAAGAGCACTGGATCACATCTAAGTCTTTTAATAGTAGCAGTAAATATGTCATAAGTACATTCCAACCCAAACAAGTTTAAGAGTAGTTAGAGGTCGACCTGGGGACCAGGACTCTCCGAAGAGGGGAATCATGTAGCGGCACCACCGCTTAAGATGGGAAAAGGTTAGCTTCGGTGCAATATTTCTGAGTGCACAAGTTGCAGCCAGGCGTGGGCCTGTTGACAGTAAGTTACGCTACCACCAGTTGCGAAGTAGAATGGAGGCCACAAGGCCATAGACCCACTGAAAAGAATGAACACAGTAGTTTTGCATGGCGGAAGCTACAGGCAGAAGGGGCCCGCTGGCCCAACCCAGGTGTTATGAGTACATGACTTGGAGCTGCGTGTTAGCAAAACAGAGGCGCACAACCGCATATAAATAGCAGCAGATGAGGTTCCAGCATTCCAGTCCACAGCAGGTCACTGGTTCGACCCTCTGGGGCCAACACAGGGTCCGCAGACAGCCAGTGGTGGGCCACAGCACGGCTCCCTACTGCAGGCAGCCTTGTTGGCTCCCAACATGCCGGGGGCATCCCGAGGCGAGGGACGCAGATTCGGACGCCAGATCGTGGACACTTGTTGTTGCCACAATCTTAGACACGCTGGCGAGTAAGCACGCTGCTGGCAGCCTTGCAGCTGCCAACGGGCGGCACTGAGGAGTCAGGGATGGAGATTGCTGAGTCGACTGCCAGCACATCCTGACGACGTCATCACAACTCCACAGTCGTACAAAGCCGACACACAGCAATGCGCTGCTTGGGTTGCTGAGGCAGCCATTCTGCACCAAGCCATTTCACAGACAGTGAAGTGGTGTCCTCAGCACTGTGGGGCCCAGTGACACTGACCAAGAGGAATGGGGGCACTGCAGCTGGAAGTAATAAATCAGTTGGGGAAATAAAACAAGTTTTAATACAGCACATCCTGACAGCCCATCCTTGTCCAACATACCTCTACCCAGTTTTCAAACTACAACTATTTGACTAACTAGGGTTAAGCCTAATTTTAGATACTGATACAGCTAATAAAGACAATAAAAAGTACTGTAATGGAACAATGGAAATGAACAGAAAAGAGCCTTTTGAAATTAAGAAACTTAAACACAATTAAAAAGAAGCGGAGAAAATGGGAAGAATAGAGACTACCTGACGAAACTTGCATTTTAATGATACTTTTAGTAAATTGGTAAGATGGGCAGATCTTCTGAGAAGCTAATAGTGTTGACAAATCTTGCAGAGCATTTATAAATTGATTCTTTTTATCTTTACAAATTCATTTTTTTTTTCGATGTAACCTTCCTCGTTTATTTCCTGAAATTTCGATGTTTCCAGGAAACTCTTGTCAAAAAGCTCCATCGTGTAGCTTCAATTGAAAGAATGAACTACTTTAAATAGGTAAAACAGAAATGAAGTTTAAGTTTTTTCGTGGGCTTTTACAAATTCGAATTCTCCTGTGCTCACAACAGCACTGAGGAGATGATGACGCATGGGCTGCCTGGTGGTAGAATGATGAACTCCTGTTTTAGCTACCTGATAACTTGGTGCGTAGTTCTTGCCCTATGCGTATTTTTACCCTGACCTACAGTTCCCATGAACAGCGTTCGAAAACTACTGTAATAAATTACAACGCCCACTTTTTTTAATTTATTTTACGCAAGTATTAGTGAGGATACGGATAACTGCAACTGCTGCTAAACGTGACAGTTCATTTTCCACAGCACAACTTCTTAACACAGCGACGCTCGTAAAAGTGGCTTCGCATATGACTTCTGTGTGGCGGGGTTGAGGAGAGCGGCAGATCGCTGTATCCACTGCCTGTTGGTGGGGCCCTCAAATTAGTTGCTATTCATGCTCAAATAACACGTTTTCGATCTTAAAATTGTAATCTCTTCACCTTTACTGAGAGAATTCAGAGCTGGTGATAGTTTTGCTGATTTCCGTTAGTAAGGGAATGCATTGTACCTGGTGTGTCTTGTCAAATAATTAACAAGAATCGGAGTGATTTATCACAGTGGCATTCAGCGATCATCGCTAGCTGGCTGGAAGTTTAATAATGATGGAATTTAAGGTACATAGGAAACCATCAATTTTACCAGCTGCGGTCATATTGGTCCCCTAATGCATATCAGATATAGCCTTATTTCAAAAGGTGAAAATATTAAAAAGCCTACTGCAACCTGATATTAGTTGTCACTATCACGTTTTGTAGTCAGCTTAATAAGACTAAATAACAGTGTCTGATAGGGGGACTCTGTTACATATTAGAAAAAAAAATCGTTTGGCAGTGTGTGGGCGTTACATTTCTTGTCTGTACTGGTCAGTCACTCTTGGTAGTACTCAAGGTAAGTACAACTTTGAGATGACTTTAGATATAAATGCTCGCATGTCGAAACCTAGAGCCTTATTGTTATTGTTGTGGTTATTACTATTATCACATCGCCCTTAAGTTAGCCTTTCACCTACCATTCTAATAAATATTTAGCAGTTAATCATGTTACAGCACGTTTACAGAAAAATACTTATGATGTAGATGTGTTAGAGTGAAATGCCAATAAAGACATTTAAAAGCGTCGAACCAGTTGGTCACATCTCTTTTCATTCCGTGATACGTCATTACTCAGGCTAGTCACATTTTTATACGCATAGTAGAGTCAGTTTGATATGCAAATTAACTACATTTCAACTAATCCAACCGAAATTGGGGAGACTGCAGAAATGCATGTTCATTTCCAATTGCAATACAACAACAGTGACTTCGTAGGTGATTTCTTCCTTTTCCTACATCTCGACATTCGTGGATATTCCATTGCACGTACTGGGTATGGGCTAAGACGAATCCTGTACTCTGTGCCAGCCACGCAGTAACCAGGGTAGCTCAACAGAAGAACCATCCAAACCCCCACTTCCTCCTTCCCTGCTGGTTTAAAATGCGGGAAAAGTGTCAGCCTCTGGCGCATGACACAGGTAAGGGAGAATGGATACCGAAGACAGTCGGACATTGTTCTCTGCCCGCTTCCTGGAGAGACATTATCGACTAGGTTCAATCTGTAACATTTTACTGCCAAGGACATATGCGAAACATTTCCCTGGTGGAAGGAGGATTTTGTAAACAACATGGGTGGTTATTAGAGTCATTCTTAAGAGAAAACTTTCCGAGGAAGATAACCGATCCCCGCAGCGTTCTAAAAGACGAGGGCAATCCCTGGAAACGACAATCAGACGCTTTGGCAGCTTGTAGCGCAACATTTTTCCTTTTTTCTCTCTTCCTCGTTTTATGTTCCCACCCAACAAAAAGAGTGCAAAAGGTGCCAAAAATAAGACATATGGATTGGCTGGATTGTCATGACGTAAAATTTTTAGACGTAAGTTACTGGAAGAGCGGTTTCAGTACATTTGATAGGGAGTACCTCATTTTTCCTGTGGTGGTGGGGTGCAGCGGCATCTGTTTAATTTTTTGACTGGCGTGACAAAAGTGTTCTTATCTGATTGGCAATTGCTGCGTGAGACCTGAGAAATGTCCGCAGAACTGACATGCTCTGGTCTTCTTCATCACTTTAGATTTTGTTCTGACGTGGGTGTCGATGCGCTCTGCTTGCAGAGAGGACCCTTTGGCCTCTGTAGCAGAGTTGCTTTGCACTTTACTCTTGGTAGAGACACTTCGGGTTCTGCATGCAGCTGGGAAGATCTTCGAACAGAGTGCTCCAGACGGAGTGTTCGCCCAAGAGACATCCGCTCCAGTCCTCCTACGAAGACGATGCAGCAGCGGCGCGATCACCAATGTATGTAGTGAGCCATTGGTGCCTCACCAAGCCAGCCAGCAACTTCATACTTAACAACGTTGACATTTACGGGCAGCACTGATGGTATATGCCGCGATGAACTTTATAACCATCAGTAATTTCACGGTTAGGTTCTACATGCACCCCTGGGGCTGTCAAAGTAACACACCTTCACCTATATTTCAAGCATGAACGCAACCACTGTTGTCAAGTCGCGGATTTGAGTCAGTTAAAACTTTATATGTGAGAGAGCTGAACTTACTACCCCATGCTTCCCTTCTTGAACTTTGCCAACCAAAAGTCACTTCAATTTTATCATTTCTTTGTGTTTATTATTGTTGTTACATCTGGAGTAACGTCTACTGAACTACTTGACACTGTTTTTAACGAAATCAACTTGTGCTAATAAGCTCAGGAATTTATCGTATATTTGGATTTCATTTCACAGCTAGTCATCCATGTGCATAATTCATGAAACTGTGTGATTATGTCAGCCCATAGATCCACTGCTGGGCCGAAAATTGGCGCTTATTAACTCAGTTTCACACAGTTTAATTGGTGTAGTTCCTTGGGGGAGAGACCTAGATAGAGAACTAGCTAGCATCATTTCTTCATTTATTATTCTCTTTAATAACGAGGGGATTTCACAAGATGTTCAGAGGGAATCAGGTTCAAATTACTATCTGCTCGCTCCATCATGGAAATTCGGTGGTCTTCCTAAGGCCTAAAATACGAGGGTTGTCCAGAAGGTAAGTTCTGAGTGGTCGTGAAATGGACACCACAGTGAAAACCTGATGAAGCTTTGCACATATGTGTTGGGTAGTGTCTCTGATACCATCGATCGCATCAAGACGCTCTTTTCAGTTGTGAGCGCACTGTGAGCGAGTAAAGGTGGCTAGAACAACGATGTCTCCCGCCAAGTAGGAGGGCACACTGAGAGGCTTCGCCTTAATGAATGCAGCCCACCTAACACAACTACCATGCACTTGCTTCTTCATGGCAATTCTCAGCCGCATTCTGTAGGGGCAGTGAAGACTCTCCTGCAGCCTTTTCGATGGGAAGTGTTCGATCACCCACAACACAGCCATAATTGGCTCGTCCTGAGCATCACCTCTGGTCACATGAAACGCTGGATACGAAGACAACTCTAGGGGCGCAGGCTACGCGCTATAGACCAGCGTAGACAATTATCAGAAAGCATAGGCGGCTGCCTTCTATGACGATGGTGCTGGAAATTTGGTATAACGCTCCTACAAATGTCTAAGTCAGAGTGGCGACTACGTAGATAAGTATCTGGAAAGTGTAGCTAACTCTTACAAATAATATGTGGTTTCCATTTAGCGACCGATCGAAACTTACTTTCTGGACAACCCTAGTACACTCACGTCAATGAGGGAATGATGTATCAAACTTGTGCCTGCTTACTTGTTGGTTCACTTATTGCTTTTCTCTAGCTTCTCGCCCAAAGTGAAATTACTAAAAAGTTGTTTCAACCAAATAACAGTCTTTCAATTAAAGGCGTGCTTCCAGATATTCAATCGAAATAGTGTGCATAAAATGGAAACAACGATCGGCGGAATTCCTGGAAGCACTGTATTAATCAGTCCGACAAGGGGACCTGAGAGAGCAATCATTTAATTTGCCCACGTTTGTCGTATCAGAGCTAATATACCAGCTATTATTTAGCTGCTACTGATTGTATCACTAAGTATTAGTCTATTCTTGTTAAAATCGAGATGTGTAGAAAAATGCTATTTCTTATTACAGATAGCTCTCACATTAAGTTAAAGTTTGGAGCGGTAGCGAGACTTAACCTACTTCTGCAGACAATGACCGCTTCTTTAAGAGTCTTGAGCTAGTCTTTTGTTGTGCGGCTGGAAAGAAAAAGAAATGGGAAAGAAACAAAGAAGAAGAAGAAAGTAAAGATAAACAGAAATAAAATTTCAGAATTAATTATTCCAATAAAATCAATTTCTGTGGCTGAAGAAGGCGAGAACTACTGCACTGTATTATCCAAAGCATTTTTACACAGATTACTAACATGACATATTAATTTCAGGAAATATATTTCATTTTCTTATACAGGTTCTTCGCATTGACTTCAGAGAGAGTTCGAGTTCGTTTTTCTGCTGGCAGTCCACTATTCTCACACGTCTTCTGCCTTTCAAGCAGCATCTGAAACATAAAAGTATTTCCAACAAATTACTGCAATGTCTCCCCATATATAAGAAAATTTATTTCGCTATCGTAGTGTGATCGTGGCACATTGTTTAATAATGTAGGCTACATAGTTTAGTTAAAATCAACTGAAATGACAAGAAAATCTTTTATGGAGATGAGAAACGACATTAGTTGATTGTTTATTCTAAATTTTATTTTCCTGTGTGCAAGAGACATAAATACGGCTCAGTAAACAATAACAAACTTGCAGAATAGTTCCAAATTTCTATTCAGATTTTTCCACATGATACGCGAAAGGTCATTGTAAGAATGACAAAAAAATGGCTCTGAGCACTATGGGACTCAACTGCTGAGGTCATTAGTCCCCTAGAACTTAGAACTAGTTAAACCTAACTAACCTAAGGACATCACAAACATCCATGCCCGAGGCAGGATTCGAACCTGCGACCGTAGCGGTCTTGCGGTTCCAGACTGCAGCGCCTTTAACCGCACGGCCACTTCGGCCGGCTGTAAGAATGACAATTGTAGTGGGGACATACGTGTACATTGTTCATTTCACTGTGGCTTGCAGTGGTATGTCGCTCAGACGCGCGCAAAAGAGGGAACATCGAAGTATCGAAGAGGTGATTCGCAGTGTACAGCGCCGTTATTCGTAGAATAAATATGTGAAACAAAATATAGTTGAACTGTAAACACCAACGATGCTAGTACGATTATTTCTATCTTTGTCTCAAGTCATCGAATGTGTTTCTAAATTTCTCTAACAAGCTCTAAGAAACTGGAGAAAACTTTTGACGATAATGGTCGCAATGGCAATCTGTTTGTAGATAGACTGTTTCTCTCCACATCAGCAAACATGTAAAATGCCGTCTTCCAGCATTCAGTGCCTTTAGTGTGAAAGAGATATGCTAATCTTCCATGATTCTTTCGAAATGTTCTCGGGTATTCACCGGGCATCGTCGTCCAAAAGGTGCGATATTACGGCAAGCTGACTTGTTGCCATCTTCAGGCGCTCTTGATTACTGATTGTAGTCGGCTGGGTGCCCCACGATAAATCGCACCATTTTACCAACCCCAGTTGGTAAATGGCCATGCTTAGAAAGAGGACCATGGAGAACGTGAACAGATCATCCGAGGGGAGGGTTGTCGTCAAGGCAGCAGAGAGGACTGCTCCTGGTTGGCGACTGGGACCACTGTCATCAATGCCAGACATCCAGTGCCAGCAGCTGCACCCACGCCGCCGCCCAGATAGGCTACCATCGTCTGCCACGCCGCCAACAGACCGACCATCTCCTGATAAATGAACTGCACTGCAGCTCTCTCATCCAGACCTGCATGCTAGTTCCATTTGTCTCTTAGCAACCACATTTAAAATGGTTACAATAACCTTGAGAATGTTGTTACTGATAATGGACGAACTGTATTTAACTCACTGATAATAGTAATTTGTAAATTGTATTTTTATAACCATGGAAGTGAAACATGGACGATAAATAGTTTGGACAAGAAGAGAATAGACGCTTTCGAAATGTGATGCTACAGAAGAATGCTTAAGATTAGATGAGTAGATCACATAACTAATGAGGAAGTACTGAATAGGATTGGGGAGAAGAGAAGTTTGTGGCATAACTTGACTAGAAGAAGGGATCGGTTGGTAGGACATGTTCTGAGGCATCAAGGGATCACCAATTTAGTATTGGAGGGCAGCATGGAGGGTAAAAATCGTAGAGGGAGACCAAGAGATGAATACACTAAGCAGATTCAGAAGGATGTAGGTTGCAGTAGGTACTGGGAGATGAAGAAGCTTGCACAGGATAGAGTAGCATGGAGAGCTGCATCAAACCAGTCTCAGGACTGAAGACCACAACAACAACACAACCATGGTACAATAGTATTTTGTTTATAAAAATAAAAGCTTATGACTAATCTTACATTCTTGACGCTGTTGCTCCCAGCACTTTTATTTAATGCGCCAATATCACACTCAAGCACAATTCAAGGTTTTGTACTGTATTGTATAGAACCGGGGACCTAGAAATGATAGAGAGGCGTCGTCTCCGCCGTAGGCCTCAGTGGTTCACAACCCCACAACAGGCTACGGCAGTCCACTCACCCTACCACCGTAGAGTAATTATGGTGTACGGGTACGTGGAGAAAGTGTTTGCGCAGCAATCGCCGACACACTGTAATGTAACTGAGGCGGAATATGGGGAACCAGCCCGCATTCGCCGAGGCAGATGGAAAACCGCCTTAAAACCATCCACAGACTGACCGGCACACCGAACGTCGACACTAATCCGTCGGGCGGATTCGTGTCGGGGACTGGCACGCCTTCCCGCCTGGAAAGCAGTGCGTTAGACCGCACGGATAACCAGATGGGCTGCAATTTCAGATACTGTAATTATTAAACAAAAAAGGTCAACCAATATAGTAAACAAGTTCAGAGAAGTAATTGTTATCAATAAACTGGAGGAAACATCAAGAAGGAACTCATTTCTTTATTTACTTGACTCAAGTGTTACATTTCCATGGTTAAAGCTGCCAATTATGTATGTAAGTATACGAAAATAGAACAGATCATCCACATGACCACAAAATCGCCGCCAGAAGCTGCAAGCTGCTACTTCAGCATTATACCACCTGTCAGGCAACAGACATTGTTTGACTATCAATTGGTAGCCATCACTGTTACAAAAATACAGTACTCCATTGCAGCATTACAACAGAGGAACTACGTAACACTTGCAGCGTCTACATGACAATGCACTGGGTCTGAGGGATGGCATATACTCTATCTGCTCAAAAGCGTCCACATACTTATCAGTCGACATTAATAAATGGTAACCGAGCGAGGTGGCGCAGTGGCTAGACACTGGACTCGCATTCGGGAGGACGACGGTTCAATCCCGCGTCCGGCCATCCTGATTTAGGTTTTCCGTGATTTCCCTAAATCACTCCAGGCAAATGCCGGGATGGGTCATCTGAAAGGGCACGGCCGACTTCCTTCCCCATCCTTCCCTAATCCGATGAGACCGATGACCACGCTGTCTGGTCTCCTTCCCCAAAAACAACCAACCAACCATTAATAAGTGGTGTGTCAACCCCTTTGTCTTTGCAACGGCTTTAACTCTGCTGGGGACACTTCCAGTGAGGTGCCTGAATGGCGGTAGTGAAATGACAGCCTATTCTTCCTCAAAAGGCGAAACCACAGAAAGTCGTGATGTTGGATGCTGGCGTCTGGAGCGAAGTCGACGTTCCAGTTCATCCTGAAGGTGTTCCATTAGGTTCAGGTCGGGACTCTGGGAAGGCTAGGCCATTTCAGCAATGTTATTGTACACAAACCATTGCCTTGGAGGAGCTGCTTTGTGACATTGTGTATTGCCATGCTGACACAAATAATCATCCTCTCTGAGTTGTTCTCCTACCATACACTGTGCTGTAAAATGTGTTCATATCACCGGCCTGTGTGGCCGAGCGGTTCTAGGCGCTTCAGGCCGGAACGGCGCTGCTGCTACGGTCGCAGGTTCGAAACCTGCCTCGGGCATGGATGTGTGTTATGTCCTTAGGTTAGTTAGGTTTAAGTAGTTCTAAGTTCTAGGGGACTGATGACCTCAGAAGTTAAGTCCCATAGTGCTCAGAGCCACTTGAACCATTTGTGTTCATATCTTTCTGCATTTACCAGTTTCTTAAGCGGAAAAAGGGGAACACACCTTAACCACAAAAAACACCTCCTTCAGTGTTGACACTACACATAATGACAGGCAACGTTGTCCAGTCAAGTCCCTCGTCTTCAGTCGTCCACCGTCCAGTGGCATCGCTCTTTCCATCACCCAAAGCGTCAAATGGTTCAAATGGCTCTGAGAACTATGGAACTTAACATCTGTGGTCATCAGTCCCCTAGAACTTAGAACTACTTAAAACTAACTAACCTAAGGACATCACACATATCCATGCCCGAGGCAGGATTCGAACCTGCGACCTTAGCGCTCACACAGTTCCAGACTGAAGCGCCTAGACCCACACGGCCACACCGGCCGGCCCCAAAGCGTCACCTAGCATTGACTACACAATTGTGTGGCTACTCTTCCATTGTATCTCACTCCTTTTAATATGTTAGATGGACTGCTGGTAGCACTTTGGAAGTCATAAATGATTCCTTCCGCGTATTTCACTCGATTTTCTCAACCACCCTTCGTAATGCTTGATGGTCTCTGTCCATCGGCGCATGAGGTTCGCCTAGTCTTGGTTTAGGTGTGCTTGTTCTCTCCCATTTCCACTTCAGAATCACATCACACACAGTCGACCAGGGCAGCTTCATAAGGGTTTAAATGTCTCTGCAGGACATGTTACTCAGATGACATCACAAGACTGGTTCATGTTCGAAGTCATTGATTTTTTCTGACTGACCCATTGTGTTGTTAGTACTCCTCTACTGACAAGACAACTCTCTCCACCTCTTTCTATATATGCATGTCCACCTCTCATGCCACCTGGTGGCTAATTCACATTATATATGGGTGTCCAGATACTTTCAATCAGATAGAGAAAACAGCACCAGCTCTGTCACCTAAGATTATCAAGCCTCAACCATTGTTGAGTGGGCACCTGCCTTAGGATCCATAAAAGCATTGCAACTGAGTCAGCATCCTCTTGTGCAACCATTAGCATCAGTCTGTCAGTCAACATTGGCATGGTTCCGCATCTAGTACCAGTAGGCCAAAAGGTCGAATTGGGATGCTACTAACTTCCGCCAACGTAGCAACTGCCGTCATTGGACGCCCTCAACCAGTCGTCGACTGGCCGATTCACTCCCTGACTGACACCGCTGTTGTCAGACCAGCTAGTAACACCACGGATCCGTCATTTGGCCACAAATCACGACTGTGTCATGTGCATTGACTCAGCATCAGCCACTGTCAGGTGCCTGCCCTGGAATGCTCTGCTCCGAGCCATACTGCACTGTTTATAGCAGCGACGGATACACTGATAGCACACTGCCATCAAGGTCTGTGGGCGCCATCCTGCCAACTGGACAGAAAACTCAAGCTCGGTGTATCATAATCAAGTTTAATAAATGTGTATAGTTGCAGTATGGGTACCGCTGAATTTGCTTCTGCTCCCCATTGGTGAATTATCATACTCTGGGTGAGGAAGTCAGAACGACCACCATGATTAGCCTACACCTGCCCTCTCACCCTGCCGGCCGCGGTGGCCGTGCGGTTCTGGCGCTGCAGTCCGGAACCGCGGGACTGCTACGGTTGCGGGTTCGAATCCTGCCTCGGGCATGGGTGTGTGTGATGTCCTTAGGTTAGTTAGGTTTAAGTAGTTCTAAGTTCTAGGGGACTTATGACCTAAGATGTTGAGTCCCATAGTGCTCAGAGCCATTTGAACCATTTGAACCCTCTCATCACCCCCCCCCCCCCCCCCCAATAGATTGACAGCCTAATGCTGCCGACTCCGTTACATTGAGAAATTAAGCTCATGAATGATAAAAAAATAATGGTTGCTGTGAGGATACAAATAACTAAACAAATGTACAGAAGGTGTTTAAAATCAAGGCGACTGGTAGAGAGAGAATGCGACAAATTCTGAGAAAAAGTTAACAAGCTCCATATAAATTTATTTCAACAAAGTGAATTCGGACTTGATTTATGTTTCAGTGATTAACTATTCGAAATATATTGATTTCTTAAGAAGTTTAAAGAAATGATGTTATCTATGATAGACTGATAACTATTGACTGGTCTCCAATCACGTCACATAATCTCTCTAGAAAAAGAGTCTTGTTAATGTGTTAAAGTATTTCAGACAACACGTCTGTGTACATTTTAATAGATTTCCATCTCCATATGAGCTTTTATTTTTGAGAGGACTTGTTATTTTCCCATATTTAGCTGTTGAAGTGGGACACAGTACCAGTATCCTGCCTGGTGGACAGCGCATACAGTATAAACACACTGTCAGTCCTGCTCACAGTTCCACCTAATGTGCATTACCCCTCTGACAGATATTGTTCTGCATGATTCATCCCAATATCGCTTATTGTGAAATGTTCGGTTTCAAATTACACTGTTTCCCTAACAGTGATCGATGTTATGTTTCCACAATACCAGCGATAGAATAATAATAATAGTAACAACAACAAAGGAAGAAGAGGAACTGAAGTTGTTAACGTGATCCTAGCTGGTCAATACGATTCTAAAAAAAAGTAATAGTAATAATAATAATAATAATAATACATTGAGATACATACTAAATAGTATGTGGTTAATGTTGAAAGGTATAATTAGTGCGACCATGGTGATAACACATACAAATAGTAACCAAGTTTGGACATTATTCACAAAGCACATTGCTAGTCCTACTGGTAATGTGAGGTTTTGCATCTAGTAGATGAAGTGGTGTAAATAAATTAACGCCCACGACATACTGTACCACCTGGACTACATTTACCAAATAAAAAACATATGCCTCAACCCAGGATTGAACCATGGACCTCCTGCATGCTATCCCAAAACGCTAGATACTGCACCAACTCTACAGCATTTGAAATTTCTCCTGTCAGAGGTACAGTAGCTACCATACATGTGGTTACAGTGTTGCCAGATTGCCAATCTATAATGTCCTTTTTCTGCCGGATGTACTCGCCGGATGAAATTTTGTGAGAAACATTTTTTATTGCTGGCATGTGTGGAGTCGCGCTGTGAAGCCCGGGTGCGCGAATATAGCTTCACCCTGAATACTTTCATACACAGTGTAAATATACGAATGTTATCCATCTACTACATCATCCTTCACAGTTTTTGCAGCATCGTCTATCACAAATAGTAGTTTCTTGCAATTTGAGTAGATATTTGAAACAACCCCACTCGACAACCAGTGTTTCATTGCTGTAGCTGCATTAATGAAATCTAAAAGGCACTGAAAGCATGTTGTGGGCAAACTGGGTACATTGCGAATAATATACCTTGAATGTAGCAATCTACCAGTTTGTTATACTGGAACGGAAATAGTTCTGTGTAGCAAATACACTCGTATCTATTGTACACTTCAAAAACAACACAGTGTTCGGATTGGAAAAGTACTCTTTTTCAAGCGACTGTTATCATTCACTCATTGACTTCTGTAAAAGCTTTTAGATCACCTGTGACTTTATACATTTGAAAGATAAACACTCTTGCGAATAAAATAAGGAGTCACAACAGTTTTCTTTTAGAGATCCAATATTAACATCTCTTATTCTTCGACTGTGTGACACTTTGTGGATAGAAACTGACTATTTGTACAAACAATTAAATGTCAATAATTTGAAAACCGACTGTGTCTGTCTTATTGTCTCTTCCACGATACATTATGCCCTCCTTACAGCTGTTGAGGAAGACGAGCTCGGCAGTATTGATCGTCGAGAATTTTGATGCTAAATATATCTTGCACTTCTTCAGATGGACCATCACCGTTGCTCCAGATTTGGTGGTGACTCCGTTTTGCGCTCAGTGTCGGGTGGCGTCGCTTTCTTTGAGGATCTCGTAGTGCGTACTACGCTCCCCAGACCCATCAAGTTCTGTAACATGGAATTACTGCTTTCGTTAGTTACAGCAAGTAATTGATAACCAAAACATATCGGTACTGATTCTTATTGTATTCTTCTTTTGTGCTCACATATTTTCCGAAGACAGTGACTGCTGTGTCGACTCTCCAAAGGTCTGGCACCAGACTGATAGCTTTTAAGCGAGTATTCCTGGCTTTAATAGTAAGCCTTTCTTCTGAGTTAGGAGGAATTTCTTATCTCATGTGCTGAATCAGGGATTTCGCAGTAAACATTCTTGGTAATACCCGTTTCCCACAGACAACAAGGATGAAGAAACATATAAACCTAGCAATGTGAGACACCTGTTTTTTTCCGAGAGAAGGACAAGAAAGGCGAGCTGAAACTTGCAAAAGGCTTCTCTGTCCTCGACTGCAAGTCTCTAGCGAGAACTATAGGAGGCATCCTGCATTAAAAAAAATAATCGTGGTGCAAACCACATCAACATTGATTTGTATTATCGAGAGAGAATTCCCATCCACGTAATGAATCAACACAGAGTTTGTGTCTCAGCAGTGGTAGGGGGCCGGCGGCATCCTTGCGGGGAGACAACATTGAGCACGCCTGTTATCCTGCAGAGTGTGTCTTCTAGAAAGTGCTTGTCTTTTTACTTAACTCCATACACAGTAATACTCCCTGTTATGATTTTTTTACTCTTCTGCGGAAGTCCATAATCGAGTGTGTGCTGTTTCGAACCAAAAATAAGGTGCTACTGACAACATGACTCGCGCAAACGATGTTATTTATATATCTTCAACTTTTGTAGTCCTGTCTTCCTTAGTTGCGTGTAATATTACGGTATATTGATAATTTGCATTGAAACAAGCGTTCAGTTCATAGTACTGTATAATGTGGGGAAAAACTGCAAATTGGCATTCATAAGAAGAAGAAGAACACCAAAAATGCAACAGGAGCGTAATATGTAAGAAATTGTCCACGCAACTTGCCACTGATGATGCCTTGCAGAAAATAAAGGCGAAACGCATATGGCACTAAAATAGAGTTTTATTCAGTTGCTGTCAGACGGTCCATAAGTAAAAATTATCAATATACCGTTATTTATATATATATTTGACGATGTTAGTGCTGATTTTGCATTTAACATTTGACGATACCACTATGGCTGCAGTACATTAGGACTTTGTTTTTATAAAACAGATCTTATTATGGTCACTATAGATCGAAACCGGTAATCTGTTAACAAAAAGTTTGTGACCATAGACGTAAATTAAAGGAGACTAATTCAAAAATAAAGAATTATGAGGGACTCTTTCCGAATGAACTAGCTGCGGACATTTCTCAGCCGATAAAATGTCTCCCAGTATTTCTTTCTAGTAGTTTCATCAGACGTCATAACACTTTTAGGCGATAAATGAAGTTCCACTCTTCAGTAAATATTATTGTCTATCGCTTTCGAGTGTTTCATGTTACAGAAAACAGTGGTAGCAAAAGAAAACTGTAACATGTAAAAATTAATGCGGGATATACCCAACCTTTGCCTTTATGATGTATTGTATTCTGCTGGGAAGACTTTCGATGAGACACCTGAACGTCTATGGGAAAATGGCAGCCCATTCTTCCACAATAGCCGGAAATAGCCGTGTCCGATGATCAGGACTGGAGCGAAGTCGGCGTTCTAACTCATTCTATAGGTGTTCCATGGGATTCACGTAGGGACTTGAGGCAGGCTGGTCCACTTCAGAAATATTATTCTTCAAAAGTCATTGTTTCACAGATGATACATGACGATATGGAGCATTGTCATGTTGATAAAAACATTCATTGTCTCCGAACTGCTCTCCTACACACAGAAAATAGCCCCATGCCGTAACACCTTCGTCACCTCCGCACTTCTCTGATGACAGGTAGCGCACACTATTTCAGATAACTCGTTTCCAGTCGTGCGCCGTCCAGTGTCGTCGTCCTTTACACAATCTCAAGCGCTGCTGAACTCTGACTGCAGAAATGTGTCCAACATTGGACTTCATTCTTTTTCTACAGTCCTTTGCAGCTTGGTGCTAGCTGAAACATCAAGGAAATAGGCGATGCCTCGTTTCATTCAATATCAGCAACTATGTGATACAGAAAAAGTATGGCTCACCTAGATAATGTATATAGTCAATACTATGATACAGTGGAACTTTTAATCGCTCGACGTCCAAACAACTGATAAAGGTAGTTAACACTAAGTCTCTTAAATGCAGAAGACCCACCGCGCGCACACCATCGTGAATGACAGGGTAGACAACATAACTTGTATTATCGCAAAGAGGACGAGGCTTACTCAGAAAAAAAGTCTGAAGCGGATTCCTTTCCAAGAAATTTCTTGTGTATCAGAGCAAGATTCTAAGTAAACAGTCTGAAGGGGATTCCCCGAAATTTTTTGTGAATCAAAGACATAATAGTGACGAACCTCTATCTTTTTATTCTATAAACCATGTGAAATCCGAGAGAGACAATGACTCCATCATGAAAATAGAGAGTATATGAAAAGGAAACTATTTTTGTGAGTATTAGTGAGCGCAACTATGTAAGAGGCGTAGTTGTTGTTTGAACATCAAGCAAGTAACAGTGGTAGCAGAGAAAATTGTCTCATCCTACTGATAATACACAGCATCGAGCTAAACCCTGCTTTTTACAACACATAGCTGTTGTTGAATAAAACATTACGTTTTTGGCAACTAAATTCACCTCATCATTGCCCTAATAATATTCATTTTGTACGCTACTAGAGTATTTGGGAAATAAAGTTGTCCCTCTTGTCACGCACAATAGTGATGAGAGCAGCGGTCTTCTGTATTTAAGAGCCATAGTATAAGCTAACTTAATTATTTCTTCTTTGGACGATGAGCGATTAACAGTCCATTTGTCTCATACTACTGATTATACACAACATATAGGTAAGCATTATTTTTTAGCGCCACATAGTTGTTGATGTTAAATGAAACCAGCCATTGTCCCTATTTTCTTTATGTTTTAGATGGGTGGCAAATAGCTTCCTGAAGATTTATGCAAGGCAAAACATTTTTGTTAGTATATCAATTGAAAAGGCAGCTAATACTTTTAAAGTATACCATAGCACACATCAGTATAGATTAAAGAGTGGAAATGAATTGGACACGAATGTAAGTTATACTTTTGCATCATGAAGTATCGGTCATCCTGCAATAAATAAATAAATACCTCGTAGCACAGTGCAAATGAGAATAAAGAATGCAAATAAGCAGGCACTCAGCTGACAAGCTTTGATTATTTTCTGAAATTCACAATGGCTGTTGTAAATACTCGAGTGAAGGACTGGGAGACTGTAACAGATGGTGAGAGATCGTATTCGCTACCGCAGAATAATTGAAAATATTAGCCAAATATTTAGTATTTTATCCAACGTCAGCAAGTGTAGTCGTATATAATGCAATAATAAGCAATCACTTGCATAAAAGAAATTTAATTTTCTTACCGGTTTCAGGCACTTGCCCATCGCATTATTTGCTAGATAGTGTCTATAATAAAGTGCATACAGCAAAGTTCCATGATCATGTAGTTCACAGTCTCTGAATAAATCTTATTTCACCCAGTCACTGTGAACTGTGACCGTGACATTTTGCTGTATGGACTTTGTTATTGACACTAACAAATAATGCGATAGGCATAACTTTCTGAAGAAGTGCACTAAGAGCCTGAAACCAGTAGAGAAATCAAATTTATTCTCTGCAACTGGTTGCTTATTATTTCATTATATTAGCCAAATAATGGAGCCAGTTTTACGTCAACAGCATATAGCGTGAGACAAGCGAGCAAGCATTACTAACGGTCTGCAAGAGATACCGCTGCAGCGTTATACGTCAAATGGCCGCAGCAAGTACTGAGATAGCTCATATTACTATTGCACTAAAGCAGGTGCACTACCGCTTCAATTATTAGTGAGCGCTCGTTAAAAGAAATGTTTTTACCACAATTTATTTTCACACAAGTTGCAGTGCAGAGAAGCAAAGTCCAGCAACAGACTTAAGACACTGGAGAGGTCCAGTTTTTTGCCTGGTGATTCAGCATGAAGGCGTACTATAAAAGCTGGAAAAACTCCCTAGGAAACTTGCAGTTGAGGCTCAACCTCTGGAGAGTCAGTATCACAGTCACTTTCTTCGGGAAAAAATAAACATACAAAGAAGAATATAAGAATCAGTAACGATATATTTTGCTTATGAGTTACTTGCTGCAATATATGAAAGCGGAGATTCAATGGTCCACAAGTTGAAGAGTCAGCAGAGTGTAGTATGTATGCACTGTAATACTGCCAAAGTTGGAGAAGGAGTGGGACCATCTGACACTGAGTGCAAAACGTCTCACCACCAAATTTGGAGCAACGGTGCTGATTCATCTGAAGGAGTGCAAGATATACACTGATCATCCAGAACATTAAGACCACCTACCTAAAATCCGATATATTCTCTGATGCCGTGTTCAGTCACATCCCACACTGTTTGTTCAGTTTCAGATCTGGCGAGTTGGGGGGCCAGCACATCACTGGAACTCGCCACTGTGTTCCTTGAAACACTCCATCACCCTCCTAGCCTTGTGACATAGCGCATTATACTGCCACTGCCATCGGGAAACGTGATCATCATGAAGGGGTGTTTGTGGTCTGCAATCAGCGTACGACACTCCTTGGCCATCATGGTGCCTTGTACAAGCTCCACTGGACCCATGGATGCCCATGTGAATGTTCCCCAGAGCATCATGGAGCCACCGCCAGATTGTTTCCGTCCCACAGTACAGGTGTCAAGGAGCTGTTCTCCTGGAAGACGACGCATTCACGTCCTCCATTGACGTGATGACGAAAGTACCGGTATTCATCAGACCATGCATCACTCTGCCCCTGCGCCAACAACCAGTGCTGATGGTCACATGCCTATTTCAGTCGTAGTTGCCGATGTCGTGGTGTCAACATTGGCACATGTATGAGTCGTCAGCTGGCGAGATCCACCGTTAGGAGTGTTCAGTGCTCTGTGTGTTCAGACACGCTTGTAGTCCACCAAGCGTTAAAGTCCGATGTAAGTTCCACAAGAGTTCACCACCTGTCGTGTTTTACCAGTCTCCCAGACTATCTGTAATGAGGGGTGGTTGCCCAACCCCACAACGTCTTGACATGATTTCACCTTAATTTCGGCACAGGTTGAAGTCACTCACTACAGCACTTCTCGAACATCCGACATGTCGAGCAGTTTCCGGAATGCTAGTACCGAGCATTCTGGCCATAACAATCTGCCGCCGGTCAAACTCAGATAGATCGCGCGGCTTCCCCCTTCTACACACATACCGCACGCTCACTGATGCTACATGCACCGTGCATGTGTCTGATTGTGAGTAGCAGTATCAGGTGACGCTGATATCTCCTGGACGGGTTTCTATCAATAGAAGGTAGGTGGTCATAATGTTCTGGCTGATCAGTGTATCTACGATCAAGATGCTCGTCATTCAGTCACGCCGAACTCGACTTCCTCAACAGCAGTAAAGTGTGTATAATATTTCGTGGAACAGCGAATAACACAGAGACAGTCAATTTGAAATTGATACGTAATTGTTTGTGTGTATAAAGATGTGAGTTTCCATTCACAAAGTATCACACTGTGGAAGAATAAGAGATGTTAATATTAGATCTTTATGAGAAGACTGTTATGACTACTTATTTTATTCACATGAGTGTCTATCTCTCACATATTAAGTCTTAGGTAATCTAATAGCTTTTACAGAAGTCAACGAGTGAATAATACAGTCGGTTCACAGAGAGTGCTTTACCGATTTCGAAAACTGTGTTGCTTTTGAAGGTACAAGTACACTTACTACACAGAACTGCTTCTAGTACACTGTAACAAGCTGTAGATTGCGACACTGAATAATATTATGCACAATGTACGCAGCTTGTCCACAAAATGATATTCAGTGCCGTATCGATTTCATTAATACAGATACAGCAATGAAATCTTAATTGTCTAATGGAGTTGTTTCAACTAACTACTCAAATTGCAAGAGATTACTGTTTGTAATAGACCATGCTGTAGAGAGAGTGGAGAATGGTGTAGAATGTGCATCAAGTTCGTATATTTCTATTGCTTCCGGCAGTACAAATGGTGAGGGTTTTTATATCCAGCGTTAGGTACAGCTAGATTACGGTCTGAAATTGAGAATAATATACATATTTATTTATTTAACCTGATCTAATTAGGGCCATCACGCCCTTTCTTAAACTGGAGCAGGGTTTCTCACATACAGTACTTTTTTTACATCATAGTTCCTTAAGAAATAATTTTAATATGAAAGAGAGTAATAAAGTGAACTCAGTGTCTGAAGTGGCAATGCAAGTAAATTATATTACGATCTAATAAACTTAATACTGGCAGTACTTGTACTACTGCAGCTTCTGCCATCAATGGTGATAATAGTGAAACAGTACAAACCATAATGACACTAATAATGACAATAATTACAATAATGACAGTGGCAGATATATAAAGAATTTATAGGTGTAGAAGATAGACGTTTCCTGAACTAGCGCATTCTGGGAAATGGAAATTCAGACTGCCCCGGCTAAAAATACTGGGACAAGAGTAAGATCTCGTTGGAAAGGAGGATATACAAGGGTAATGAGTACGTACAAGAACAATGGTAATTCTTGTTATTGCTTTATTAAATATGACATTATCTGTCACCTGAAGCTGGAGATGTTATTCAGTACTCTAATGTGATCTGGGAGATTATTCCAGTCTGGTTCCTGCTACTAGGAAAGAATTCCGAGAAAATGGCTGAACGCGGAGAGGTGTAGAAAGGATTTTGCTGTGATGGTAACAGGTGTTTCTGTGGTGTTGTTCCAGTGAGAGCGTTAAGGTCGAGTAGAGATATAAGGGACAGTCTTTGTTGATAAGACATAGTATGCGAAATCTCTGCGATTGTCTGCATACAGTCAGGATAGCCGTGTATGTGACGATGAAATATGATCAAAGAGTCGAACATCACAGATATAACAAACACAGGCATTCATAACCAGTTCCAAGCGCCGTGTACTTTCCTGAGAAACGCTTTGCAGCATAACATAGCTGTAATGAATAACTGGAATTAGAAATGTTTGTACCAGTTTCCTTTTCATCTCAAGGTGGAAGAGATTTTTATTTTTTTTATAGGGCATGGAGAGATGCTGATGTCTTCTTGCACACCGCAGTTAAGTGCTCAGTCCAATTAGATTTTCGTCTAATATTACTCACAGACTCCTTGCTGAAGGGGTATTTGTCCCATTTAGGGTTAAAGATTGCACAAATGCCCAATATTTTGGGCTAAAGAGTCCAGAATGACCAATAAGCACCACTTAGGTTTTGGATAGGTTGAGCTTTAACCCTATATCCTTGTGACCATTTTGATAGTGTACGGAAGTCGGTATTGAGAAGAAAGGAAAGAAGGAAGATCGTGTTTAACGTCCTGTCGTCATCGAGGTCATTACGTACGGAACACAAGCTCAGATTGTGTCAAGGATGGGGAAGGAAATCGGAGTGAGCTTTAAAAGGAACCACCAGGCATTTGCCTGGAGCGATTTAGGAAAATCACGGAAAACCCAAATCTGTATGGCTGGAAGCGGATTTGAACCGTCATCCTCCCAAATGCGAGTCTAGCATGCTAACCACTGCTCGGTATTGAGATTCTCGATATCTGTCTTCAGATTTATTGGTTTTGCACTTAGATACAACCGCATGTCATCAGTGTACATGTGGTGTTTGAAGAAGGACAAAACTGGTGACAAAACATTTATGTACAGTGAAAAAAGTATAGGACATATTAACAAATCGTGGGATAGACAGTGGTTTGCCGATTCCGAGGACTACGTTGCTTTTTTTGAATTGTATGGTATACGAGTGTATTTTCTACAAAGAACTGTTTTTGATCCATTATAAGAAGCTGGTCGGCAGTTGTATTATAGATATATTATTCATAATGTAGACAGTTTGCCCACAAAACGCTATTTAGCACCCGTTTCGATTTCATAAATGCAGACACAAAAGGGAAATCTTGGTTGTCTTGCGGACTTGTTCCTAATATCTACTCAAATTGCTATAGATGCTGCTGTAAAAAGTATGGAGGATGATGGAGAACGTGCATTAAATTCGTATGTTTCCACTGTATGTGGCAGCATAAAATGCGATAGCCCCATGTGGAATGTTTTATATAGTAAAATTATTCCATATACTATTTGTTTTCCTTTCATTTGTCGGTAATGTATTAGAATAATAAGGTAATTTTACACCGTTGTTTGAGAGATAAGACATGATTACTAGACAACACAGGTATGTATAGTGGTGCTTGACAGAGATTCTGAATATTCCATAGAGAGTGACCTGGTGAAGATAGCATTAGCAACGAAGCATACGAGTGTGGAATTTGTGTCTGTGTTGAGACGCCATGATCGGCCTCATTTGAACTCTTCCGTTGGAGGGTGAACTTGGAGTTGGTGTGGCTACTTAGGACGGATACAGGGTCCCATATTGGTTTGATTCCTGTGGGTGCTATCGATAGGTGGGACTACACTAGGCATGGCCTTCACATCAATAGGAAAGGGAAGGGAAAACTGTCTGGGTTGGTTGCAGAAAACTTAAGGGGGAACACTGTCACAAGTGGTAAAATAACAGTGGTCATGTGTGTCAGAGGGATGCCTTTTCTAGGATAGGGAAACGAGTTTTAAGAGAGATTGGCAGACACACTCAGTTTGAGAAAACAGATGAACAGGAGTCAGATTTTAGCATACAGCCTCCATTTAAACAATGCTTAACAGAAAGTAATCAGAAACAACCAGCTCATCTTCACCAAAGCAGTTATATTCCCATTAGTATGCAGTATCAGTTATCTTTATTACACCAGAACATTCTGGACTCAGAAATAAAGTTGATGAACTACTAATTTGTATTGATGAAATGAATTCATCTAATCAAATTGACATAATCTGCCTCCCTGAATATCAAGTGACCACTGGTATAGATATGTTAGACATTTCAGGATTTAAGCTAGCTTCCTACTTCTGCAGAGCTGATATGGATGGAGGAGGAGTTGCCAGATTTATTAAAAACTGCCATAAATTCAAGAACATTGACATTAATAAATTCTGTTTAGAGCAGCATCTAGAAGCATGTGCAACAGAAGTAGAGTTCCATAACAGATCCTATATAATAGTAACTATTTACAGTGCACCTGCAGGAAATTATAATCTATTCATAAATAATCTAGAAGCTCATTTGGGTTATTTAACAGGAATAAACAGAAATTTTGATTGCTGGTGACTTTAATACAGATTTTCTAATGCAATCTTCCAGTAAACATTTACTACAGTTAGTAATGTTGTCTTTCAATCTAACTCACATTGTAAATTTTCCAACTAGGATCACTAAATCCTCAAGGACAGCCATTGCTAACATTTTTATAGACAAATCAAAGGAAAAAATCATATCATAAAACCTGTAATAAATGGACTATCAGATCATGAGATGCAGCTCCTTGTTTTAGATGTAAATTCTAAGCAGATTATCAAGACTGCTAACTCTGTGTACAGGAGAGTAGTCACTCAACCAAAATTTGAGTGTTTTAGAAAGCTGCTTAAAGATATGAACTGGAAATATGTTTATAGTGCTCATGACATGAATGAAAAATATAACACATTCATGAACAATCTCAGTACCATGTTTGAAAACTGTTTTTCTTTAAAAGTTATCCAAATTAAACAGAAGTCTATAATAAAACCATGGATTACACAAGGAATAAAGATTTCATGTAAGACAAAAAGGAAAATGTATCTGTCAACCGAGAATAGCTCCAATGCTGATGATTTAGCTAAATACAAGGAATACTGTAAAATATTAAAAAAAAGTAATTCAGTCACCTAAACAAATGCACTAAGAGAAGAAGATAGCAATGTCAGGGAACAAAATAAAAACAATATGGGATATAGTGAAAGAGGAGACTGGTAGAACCAGAAAGGAAGAGCAGGATGGTAAGTTCAGCTGTTGACAGGGGACTGAGTCAATGACTTAGATACAGATCAGTTTACATACAGGTAGGTGTATGTGGAGCAATTTGTTAGGGCAAAGTGCATCATGTACTCAGTCAGCTGCAGAGTTTGGTTTAATTGTATGAGGCCTGGAATGTAAGGAATTCCTGTGTGTAGCACTCAGACGTAAGGTTTAGACAGTGTTCAGTGCGAAAAAATGCGATTGTGATATTGGTGTAAGTTCTTTTGTTAATGCACTTTACCTTTTGTTGTGGGCACAGGCTTTGGAATGTTTCGAACTGGAGATGGAGAAGGTTACCACTATGGAAGGAGTTCAAATCTTGTTAAATCAGATGATACAAGTTCAGGCAGACAATATAGAGTTATGTAAGGAAATAGATGGGTTAAGAGATGATATGTCCTCATCCAGTATGTCAGCACCCATCCTAGACGCTGGTATGGCTACCCTTATTTTTCGTCTGGTAAAGTAGGAAAAAAATGTGTTGGAATTCATAGGCACCTTATTAACAGCCACTAAGCTGAGATGTTGGTCAGAGGAACAGCTGTTGCAGATGGACAAGTGATGTTTGATGAGGTATGCTCAAAAGTATGTCATGTTATCAAGAGAAGTTGCGGATTTACAGAAATGTGATATTTTGTAGCTGCATTTGATATAGTGATACAGAAGGAAGAATAGCAGTAGGTATTGCAGGGATCAGTTGACCAATGTGTCGCAAAATCAGGCGGAATATATTAAATAACTATGCTGACAGCATTAGGAAGCTAAACGTCAATACATATAAGTTGACACAAAGAAATGAAACCAGTTAGGTCCTTCTTTAAGAGGACACCTTTTTGTGGGGATGACTGCCGAATGTATCAATAAAATTGTGGACAGAATATCCTTAGAACTTAGCTGAAACCATACCAAGCATGAAGACATTGAAAGAGACACGTGAAGTTAACCGAGTTAAGTATAGAAAGGGAGTTTTACCAAAGATATTATGTGTAATAGATATGGACGAATGGCCTAAATACAGCAGGAATGTCATCAACTGTAGTGTAGGAAATGTGAGCAAAAATGGCATCCAGAACGGGACTGAAGAGAAAAGCATAACAGGTAATGCGGTATGTGGATGTGAGGTGAGAGTGATAACACTGTTAAAAATCAGCAGTAGCTCTGGAGCCGCTGCGCGACACACCTATTGAATATAAGCACAGCCAGAACATATGGATAGGTGGAATTTTGCTTGGATGATTTAGTTCTTGGTAGGAAACGTTAGTTCCTATTGGACACAAGTTTGCAGGTGTCTGTGACAAGTTTGGGACTTGTGGGAGAAAGTCCCTGTGGAGTGGGTGGAGGTGATGTGCATTTGCTAGGTTCAGTGGTCATGAATTTTTAGTTTGGGGCAGAACATTTCTGAGTTTGTATGAAAGTTTTGTCACATATAGGCGGTGGTTGCTACACAGCCTTAGCGTTAGATTTATTCTTAAGCGTCATGCTAGAATTGGCACTGGTCAGCATATAGTAGAACTCAGTGGGACATCTGAGGGTACTGCTGACAGTGCCATACTGACACATGGTTCAGTATCTAGTTAGTGAATATGTAGTGCCTATCTAAATACATAAGTATGGAAATGGGGACATGGAGTGGTCTAAAGAAATGCCAGTCGTCAGTTTGTAGATTTTTAAAGGAAAATAATTGGGACAGAGCAGTCAGACCTTACGTTTAAGCAAGCCACCAGTTTAGTAGCATTATGGGAAAAAAGGAACACACTTAAAAGAGTAGGAAGGATAGAAATAGTACAATTATTGTTGGAGAACAAGCATCTCTTTAACCAACTGAAAATGAACAGCATGTGTATCGTAATCTGTGCAAAATAACTTATCACCTGCAGCAGGTGATGGGAGCATTTATTTATCAGCATTTATAAGACGGCATTATTAAGGAAAGTACCAGTCAATGGGGGACAACAGTCGTAATCATCTTGAAAAATAGTCAGGATGCGACAAAAGACTTTGTGTGTGCAAGTGTGTGTACCTTAACAAGCACACTGTCCTAGATGCACATCTGATCCTGAACATAATGGAAAATTAGGATAACCTGGGGGAGTGCAGACATTTTTGTAACATGTATCTGCAGAGAGGTTGTCGCCAGTTAGAAATAGCACCAGAGGATCAGCTGGAGACAGCATATAAAGGTTGTGGTGCTTAAATCCGGACAAATTTCAATTTGAATTTCCCGCCATGTCGTAATACCGCTGGAGATTGCGATTGACCTTCTTGAAAGCCATAGGCATCTAGTGAACAGAAAAAACTGAACATAGCCGAGATGTTAAGGACAAGTGCGGAGTACAATCGAAGAACTGCGATTATCGAAAGTCTTCATGCTGAGCGTTCGCCAACTGAAGTAGTTCCATTCTTCGGGTATCCGAGGTAACAGTTTACGATATTGTAGCCAAGTACAATGCTTCAGAGAAGTCTGGGGAAGGTTCTGCTAACCAGATGAGGAAACCTCATTCGAGGAAACGCTTGTCGTTGACTGTGACAGTCATAAAAAAGGCTCAGGTGCTGGTTTCGGAGAACCCAGAGCAATCGCTGAGGAAATTGGCGTCAGTATTGAACGTCAGCGAGCAAAAACTGCGTCGGATGGCAGAGGAGACCTCATACAAGCCATTTTGTCCAAAACTGGCTGGGATAACATTGACATGTTCTGGTCAAAGGAGGCTGGATTTGAACCCCTTCGACTAATATGTTTGGAGTGTAGTCGATAGAATTACCAGTAAGACTAGACATCTTAATGTCGTTTCTCTATGTACTGCTATCAAAGTAACGGATATGGACAGCGTTGTTTTAAAGAGTGCGTGCATTTGCTTCAGGACAAAATTGGAGGCGGTCATTGCGGCTGAAGTGGGTTACATTGAGTAATGTTACTCTTGAAAGATACCACTACTTACATGTCAAAGGATTTTCATTTTTATTTTGTTTTAGTAAATTTCCTTTTAAAAAAGGTTCATTTGTCTGGATTTAAGCGCTGCGAATTGTTTAGTCCCTTGAGAACACCTTCAGCATCAGCATATGCCCTTCTGGTGGAAAAATGTACTAGTTACTTGTCAGTACCTTTTAACCAGTGTCTTGTGAGGATTGAAGCCTAGTCAGTGTATATTTACATGACTTAATTGTCTTTGGAAAGGACATGAAAGAACATAATTTACAGCTAACGGAAGTGTTTTAGGGATTACATGTGGTGCACCTGACAGTCAGTATAGAGAAATCCAGCTTTGCACTTCAGGAAATGTAACTATTTATGGCATTTGTTTAGTCATGAGAGAGTCTGAAAAGACCCCAGGTCTACAAAAGCTGTACAGGATTTTGCGACCCTGCATATGATGAAGGAGTTACAATCCTTCTTAGGGCAAGCGAATTATTATCGAAAGTTTGTAGTACCAAAAATTGCAGAGATAGCATAACTGCTCACCATTGAAGAAAGGGGAGAGGTGTCACTGATCATCAGAGTGCAAAGATGCAGTCGTTAAACTGAAAGAATTGTTGACATCCGTGTCAGTGTTGGTTTTGTCGAATTACGAAAAAGAATTTGTATTGTCATTTGATGCGAGCAGTCATGCACTTTTCTGTATATTGGGCAAGAAATGGATAGAGTAGTCCATCTAACTGCCTACGTCTCACACCAGTTAAATAGAATGGAAAAGAATTACTTTGCAGTTGAGAAGGAGTTGCTGAGCACTGTATGTGGATTAATGTATGTTTAGCGTTATTAATACGAAAGGAAACATAAAAGCGATAACTCATCATATATGATTAAAGTTAACATTCTGGGCACTAAAACTGTGATTTTGATGTAATCCATCAAGCAGCCAAAACACTTGGAAATGTGGATGGACTGAGTTGAAAAGTTCATGCATTGCTACAGGTGGCTTCCACCACTGTAGTGAAGAAGGCACAAGTTACTGATAAAGATAGTGAGCTATTTGCATCACAGGCCCAATTGATTATGCATAATGGAGGATTATGTAAGCAAATAAAACTCTGACATCGTACTGTGGTATGATCAATTCAGGAGGACGAAGTAGTGAAACAGATGCATGATAACGTGTTATCAGGTCACTAGGGTCATAGAACCATGAAATCATACATAGCTGAACAATGATAGTGGCGAACACATAAGCAGGGCGTAGAATGGTATGTAAAGAACAGAGTACCAAACATGCAAGGAGCTGAATTGAGTCATCTGCATATTATGATGTAGAGATTACCAGAGGCCAGTAAACCATTTGAGATGTTTGCATTGGACATGAAGGGCCTTCTGGGCAAATGCCAGGAGGCAATCATTATGTATTAACAATAATACATAACTGTTCATACTACTTAGAAATTATGCCTATTCCAAATCAGCAAGCCATGCTAAACAGTTTGTTATTGTGGTTTGGTACTCCAGAGATATTGGTTATGCATGAAGGCACTAACTTCATGTTGGAATTAACGAAACAAATTTGTTGTTCACTACGATTTTTTAAAGTTAAGAGTAAGTGTGTTACACCAGAAAACAAATAGGAAAATGAACTAAGTTCACCAGACAATAGGGAACATGGATCATTATGTTTACAGCTATCATAATATCTTGGATAAGCTATTACCTTACACTGTGCCAGTGAATAATTTGAAGGTTCTCAGGTGTATATGAGATAGTATATGGATGAAAGATGCCATCACCATTTGAGATAGTGAACACGAGTAGGAAACAATTGGTAATTGGTATGAAATTTTACAAAAAGCTTATGAACAGCATAGTGCTTAAGGCAAAATGGGAATACTAATGCCATGGAATGACAACAGTGAATGGCGCATACGCTTTAGAGTGTGCCAATGTCTTATAATATGGGATTGGGTATACCACTGTGTGGTTGCTGACTGACAGTCAGTTATGTTAACAAATGACAAAAATTTGGAGGCTCTTAACTCATGGATGAATTTCGTTCTTATGGTATGTTAATAGCTAATTTGGTGCTATTGGGTATCTTCTTAGTCCTGGTTCTTGCTTGTGTAACCTATATCCATCACTGGTGCAGAGCCATATGCCCATTCAAACTTTGAGGTCAGTACCTACCAACACAATGGGTCAATCATAAAATTTGAACAGTTTATGTGCTCGACTTACCATACACCATGAGAAAAAGTGCACATGGAAGGAGGACAGACAATATGAAACGGAAAAAAGAGTAAATTTCGATGTAGGATGCATCAAGGCAGCAAGGGAAATGTATGGACACCACAGTGCCATGTTGGTTTAGCAGGCCACAATTTCAGTTTTAGTAGTTCACAGTTTCAAAGGGCTGAATTATCCAAACTTCAGAACTAGCCACTGGGCTTTAGTGCACTGCCTGCAAAATCCCATTACTGGATGGTAAAACAATGCTGGCATAGCATTCTGCAATGCAGTGGTCTGTTGTTGCAGTGGATGGTTTCTCTACATTCTATGGCAAAAATGCAACACTTTTGCAACCATGTATGTGTCAGGAGGTGGGCTCCTGTCACAACATAGACGGCCATAGTGACTATAAATTCTTCCCACTCAACCACTGGCAGCTTTTGTTCCCAGACTTCCGACTCCAGCTGACCCTGTGCAAGTCTCCACCCTAGCTGATGCTCCAATGTGAGGCCAATCAGCTTCAACCTCACCAAGCAGCATCACCAGGCAAACAAAGAGGCTGGTTTCTGAAACGCCAGACAGGTCTGATGGTATCAGATGTCGAGCTGGTGCCACCGAGTGGAGGCCACTTCTAGGGTGTCATCGCTTGAAAAGTTGTGGCTTCTGCATTGGGCATCTGCATGCCAAACCAGCTATTCGCAGATGCCAGTATTTCAGCACAAGCTTGCTGACTTGAAACGAGCTGTCCCTGCACACACACACACACACACACACACACACACACACACACACACACACACACACACACACGCACGAGGCTGTGTGCATTGCTAGTGTTATGCTGAGGTACGGTGCTGCTGCCTTGATGGCCACGCTTACTTCTGTGACGCAGGCATAGACCTCTTGGATGGAAGTCGTGCTTAATAAATAATGGTGATACTAAATGAGCTTACCTGACTCTGAACTCGATGTGGTATTGGTAGTATGCAACCCTTTTTTCCCACAGATGCCATCCTGGGCAGACATGGTCTTCCTATTGCTGTCAGTGTTGACTTCTGCTCCACCATGTACTGCATTGAATTGCAGCACCTCTACATTTTGATGCCGGAAGTGACTTGATATATCTGACACCATTATATGTCGAAGTTGTCGGAAAATGATAGTATAAAATATTGACAATTGTTGCTACAGTACTCAGCTTCATTGTACATGGTAAGGATATGTATCAGCACTATTTGATATTGTATTAGTATGTTAACATTTCCATAGCAGCTAAGGCACTAAAATAAAACTTCTAAATATCTAATATTTCACTAGGAGCTTTATTATTACCAAAATAATAACCTAAAAATCTCTATGATCTCTACAGCTTCACAGCGTGTATAATAGAAAATGACTAGAGCAAAATATAAGTTCAATCTGGTGGCTAATTTTTGTTGTTTAGAGTTTCTTATTTTATGTGGTACGATTGTTTTCAGTTAGGCCTCTCCTCTCTCTACAAATCCGCTTCAATTTCCTGTAGGCCCTCCTTAAATTAACACTGCCAAAAGTCATGTTCTGAAACCGCTGAGTAATGTAGTTTGTTTCACTCTTCCAGAAGAGTCTAGCGAAACACACACAACCTGTTTCACTCTAGTAGACTGTAGTTTGATTAAACAGTGTGAGAAACAATGTAAAATCTTCAGTCATGCGAGCAGTGTATGGGTTACTTATTCATTAATCCCATTACATAATTCGATGTCTTGGTGATCTGTTTTCAACTGGGAGGATGGACTAAAGGTTTTATATTATCTGTGCATATTAGTCAGATTTACTTATCACAGATCAAGAATATAAATTCTGCAAGGGATATTTCTGGTTTAAGAACATCGTCATATGTTTGTTCTGGTGCAAAATGTCTATACATGAGATAAGATATTTACTACATACTGAATTACTGCGGAACCTGATACAGTTGATACTTCTATACGATTTTTAGAAAATAATTAGAAATATTCATGGATCAGGTTCTTCACATAACAACAGGAGGAAAAGACATTATCAGTATGGGTCAGGTGGTGCTTAGTTTCCATTTTATGGGACAATAAATTTTGGACAGCTTAGGCAACTTCAGAAGAGACAATATTAGATTCTCCAAGTTTATCTGTGTTAAGGATACGGGGTACTTTTCTGGCTCAATATTATGTAAAAATCAACACCTATTTCTTTCAGGCACTGTTTATAATGTATATCTTTTACAGATTTTTTGTTGATATCAAGTAATGCAGCACACGTTCTAAACAAATTAGAAGTATTTTGAACATTTTTGAACCTGATTAGGGTTATTAAAAAGATTTCAAAGAAATTGGTGCATTTTTCCCCAAAATGCATTCCCAAATTGAGGTACCATTTAATCCAGTGTTATACATTTGACGGAGATCAAATTTTTACCAGGTATGCATGACATGATGGCTGTGGTACTAGACCTATTTAATTCTACCTATTATGTATATTACAAAGCTAAAAAAATACCTCATATTACATTTTAATTTTTATATTTTTTTTCCTAAGAAAAATGTTATTTTTTTCTGTAATTTAGTTGGTTCTGCAATAACGCTTTGGTCTATTACATAAGTGTGGACTATTGAAAGTTACAGAAAGAACTAGAGCAATGCTTTATAAAGCTTAGGAAATATTTGTACTGAATTCTGAAGAATACAACTTGCAAGAAATTACGAATCGAGACATGAGTCCAATTAAACTGTGCCTCAGAACATTCCTGAAGCATAGTCTTCATCCTGCAGTATTTCTTCATCTTCAAACTTCCTCTTAGCATTCCTTTTAGCACTTCTTGCTTCTTTGGTAACTTGAAGAGCGAATATTTCAGCTTCATGCACCCATTGTCTGTCACAAGCAAGCAATTGATCTTCCATATTAGAGCTACATTTTACGCCAAAATTTCTCAGGACTTCCAACCTTCCCGTCACTCCATCATTGAAACATATCACTGCATCTAAAACATCAGCTTTTGATGTATTTAGTCCTACAAAAACATTTTTGGGTAATCGTTCCCACATGCAGTGGTTGAAACTTCCATTTGTATTCTGAGTGCCCCCTTGAAGACATTTACTAAGCAAAAGGGTGACTCAGGTCTCTAAAATTTGGTTTTATTTCATTCATAAGAGGCTCAGGAAGAGAATGCTTATGATGGTATATTTGACCACTTTCTTTTGCTTTTTGGTAACCACAATAAGAATCTGCTCCTTTAGGGCAAAGTCTGTGAACAGGGTAGTCATCTGTGGACAACTTCTGAAAGTAGGTGGCACATACAGCTTTTATTTTTGCTGTAACATCATTCTGAGGTGCAGTTAGTCTAATGGCCAGTCCATAATAACTCTGAATAAGGTCTATTCTAGTTTCTGTCAATCTGCCTCTGCCAGACAGAGATTTTCCACCAGATAGCAACTTTCCTTTCATTTCTCTTTGTAGCTTTCTTAATCTAACGCCCATCCTCTTTTGCACATGTCCACAACACTCCAGTTTTTTTAGTAAGGTACCACCATAAATATTGAACTCATTAATTTTATTGAAAGCTTTCGAGTCCCCATCGCCTACGTACTTCGTGTATCTAACATTATAAACTGGCACCAACTTCTGAAATATTTTTAGAGCTCCATCACACTCCATACCTCCATTGTACACACTCCATACCTCCATTGTAAGGATCATAATTCTTAGAACACTGATGTTCAATATGTCCTTCAGTGTTACCATGGCAGGTGTGGCAGTACATAGATAAGCACTCAACATCAACAACTTTTCCATTCTCCAGAGAAGTAGCACTTACAACACCATTCAAGGAGCGATGTCCTCAACATTGCCATGTCCCATCAAGTGCAACAGCAATGTCCCTGGTCTCACTAATATTCACAGTTTCTTCTACTGTACGTTTCATAGATGCTTTAGACACAACCATCAAGGCGCCTAAAAGTATTTTATTTATTTTCTGAACAGCCTTTTTTCCTTTTCCTATTGCACACATTGCATACAATAACTTCAAATTCACATCATATGAATTATGCACAGTGTTGGAATTCATTTTGGAGGTAGATTTATTGCAGGATTTACGCAGATCAGCTAATTTTGACGCTGAACCTTTCTTGCTACTTGGTTGTTCAGTTGTTTCCAGACAGCCTACACCATCACATTGTTTACATTTCGCCACTTCCTTTAGCAAAGAAGATAAGATCTTCACATCAACAACAACAAATCCACTACAAACAGCATCATTGTTAACACAAAAATTTGAATCACCAGGAGGTGTGCCATGTGGGAGTTTCTTCCCTGAAGAAGTGATACATAGGTTACTTTCAAGAGTGTAGCTTGCTTTGTCTGTGAAATGGTTACCACGGAATTTCCTTTCATTGAGTTTCTTGATGTGTGGCATAGTTCGTATTTATTACACACTAAAGGATATGTACTTGTACTTACTCAAATATATGTAGCACTTGGGCAACAAACATTCAGTAACATGTGAACAAACGGCTGCAGCGAAACAAAAGTAAATACTAGCGAAGATAAACATTTACAGACACTAGAAATCTGCACTGTTACCAACTTTTACAATGTATCATACGTATAATCACTGGAACCAGAAAGTTCACAGTTCTTTTCGAAATAATACTGGTTTCTCTAACAGAAATAAAGGGGGCATAGCAGCATAATACAGTAACTTCAAAATTTGGTATATATGGGTTATTTTTCATTTGAAGCCCTATAATGTATGTACCATTGTAATCAGGAAAGACTATAGAACTTAATAAAGCCATAAAACATTTAGATTTTTCCACCATTTATGAGTGCCCTATATCCTTAAATCCACTTGACTTGTTCTTCATCTACATCTATATCATACTCTGCAAGCCACCTAATGGTGTGTGGCGGAGGGTACTTTCTGGACTACTATCTGATCCCTCCAACCCTATTCCACTTTGAATCGTGCATGGGAAGAATGATTGTCGGTAAGCCTCTGTATTGGCTCTAATTTCTTGAAATTTCTCCTCATGGTCAATACGCGAGATGTATGTGGGGGGGGGGGGGGGAGGGGGGTAATAATATGTTGTCTGACTCCTCCTAAAAAGTGCTGTCCCGAAATTTCAATAGTGAACCTGTCCGTGACGTAAAATGCCTCTCTTGTAACGTCTGCCAGTGGAGTTTGTTTAGCATCTCCGTAACGGTCTCTCGCCAGCTGAGCGATACCATGACGAAACGCGCCGCTCTGCATTGAAGATCTTCTCTATCTCCTCTATCAGTCGTACCTGATAGGGATCTCAGATAGAAGAACAATACTCAAGAATCGGGCGAAGAAGGGCATTATAAGCCACTTCTTTCGTGTATGAGTTACATTTCCTTAAGATTCTTCTGATGAATCTGAGTGGGGTGTCTGCTTTCCCACTATCGGTTTTATATCATCTTTCCACTTAAGGTCGCTCTGGATAGTTACGCCTAGATATTTTACGGCAGACGCTGTCTCCAGCTGTTTGTCATCAATAGTATTGCTGTACAGTACTGGATTTATTTTCCTATGTAAGCGCAATATTGTACATTTATTTACTTTCAGGGTCAACTCCCAGGGTCTGCACCATTCACCCATTCTCTGCAGTTCGTTCTGCAAATTCTTACTATGTTCTGGCGTTGCTACGTCGCTATAGACAACTGCATCATCTCTGAATAGCCTTAAAGAGGATTTGACAGATGTTGAAATGTATCATAATGACGGTTTATGTCACATCTGACGACAATGAGGAATTTTTTCTTGTATAAGCTATGAGAGGCAGGAGAGATCAGATGTGTTACTGAGCGAGCTGTTGCAATCGTTAAGGCACCGGATACATTCGAGAGGAGTGAGGTTCAAATTCCAGTCTGGTCATCTACATTTACATTTTCTGTAGTTTCCCTAGAAAGAATATGACGAATGCTAGGATAGTTCTATAGACATGGATGCGACGATTTTCTTCTCCATCTTGTCCAAAATGAGATTGTGTTGTGTCTCTAATGGTACTGTTGTCAATGGGAAGTTGAACTTCAATATCCGTGGCTTCGATCGTGTTCAGAATTGTTGCTTACTTTCAGCCACAAGGCGAATAATCTGAAAACATACAATGAGTGATTTACAAATGTACTGAACAGTTATCCAGCTAAATGTAACATAATCTGCAAATTAAGGCTTCCAGGCACATGTTGTTATGCCGCTTATTTTTATTTATACAAGAGTAATCCAGCCTCTATTTACTTCCAACAGTTTTCGATACACCCTTTACAACTACGTCGATTTTGAAGTAGCTGTAGTTTCATCTTCAGGCACTGTAACACTGTTCTGGTGTGAAATACCAGAACAAGTACAGACTGTTAACACACCACAGCATCTTCCAGTGTGGTAACTATAAGACTATCAAGTTAATTGAAAATGCCAAATCCTTCACTCAGCAGCCAAAGTGAGTCAACGACCTGGCAATTTATGCCCTACCCAGTCACTTAATTACAATTGTTCACAAAGCTGTTGTAGAACGTTCAACTGTCATAACCGATTGCAGTCATATAAAATGTTGCACAAACCTGCTTTACCACCAGAATACAGTTCTGAACTCCAAGTAATGCGCTGTACTTTAGATAAGAATACTATTTGATGATATTATGTGTGAATTACAATTATATTACATTACAAGCCACAAATATTGTTAGAAAGCAAGTTTACTGTCATATTAATACAGATGCTTCAGTACCCTAGAACTGAGTTGTTTTCTGTTACACAACAGTGTTGCTGCTTGTGCTAGTCATGGGAGTGTTTGGTTGAGTTATTCTGCATTATGCAAAAAAATTGTACTCTAAGACAATAAAGAAAAAACACTGGAAGTTTTATAACATTCATATATTCATGCAAATGTGAAGTAGACTGAACTGAATTTTTCATTAATTAGTCAGTGTGTTACTCCAATTCAGTATGCCATAAAACCACACAATGAATTGTCTTTTGCTTGTAGTGTCCCAGCACAGTAACTACTGGTAACTATTTTTTTGTTTGTTTGCTATTGCTCAATTTAGGTTTAGTAACAGTTTGCAATGTAGTTTGGATGTAGTCTTGACAGCTTATGATATTTTTGTTTCTCTATCCCTACTATATGCAATTATCACGTGAAAAAAAAATAGTTTTCAGAAACTCTATAAAATTCTTTGTGTTTGCTTCTGCATCAGTGTTATTAAATATTTACGCATTGTGTTTACTATTCATGCATTTTGAATCATATATAATTTTCATATGTCTGTTTTTTAGGTTACTGTTAAATAACTTTAAATGTTATTTTAGTTTATGGTATTTACATCAAGTAAAATTATTTGTCAGGAACATCGTGCTAATTTCGGTTATTTGTATCTTTTGCAATATGATCAACACAGGATTTTCAATTTCAAATACACTATTTTTTCCTTCAGAATATCATATCCAAAAATAAATGATTTACTGCACTTCAGAACAGCATTTTATTGAAGATACAGGTCGAAAATACATTGCTTGAGAACTGCTGCGAAACAGAGATATTGTAGGACAGGAGCAATCAGGGGTAATGATGGATGACATGAGACACAGTAAATACACAACAGAGGTGGAGTGGTATAAAGAAAAATGGCTCATATTACATCTCTTGGTAAAACAGGCTAGCAGACATAATAACATTCATATTTGGCTCAGGTCAGACTCCCAACATAAATATTAATATAGGATTCTCATTAAGGAATATATCCTACTCGGGTACTAATGCACATTTTGCACGCATTATTAATGATAGCTACTAAACTGTTTAGGAATCCTTGAGAGATATTGTCTCACTCTCTATCAAGGCGATTTTAAATCTGCCAACAGCGTCCCTGGCAAGCTCTCTAGAGTTTAGGTCCAGGAAGTGTGCACACTGTTCATTATTTTTGTGGGCATTTGGGTACAGGCAAGTGTGATGAGATACAATACCAATCCATACATTACAGCTCACTAATTTGTCTACAAATAAGGAACACCACCTCCTGACAGACAGCAACATACAGATCATCGAGGGAATAAAGACACTCACAGGCTGAGGTATGAGGACTGTAGCCTTGACAGCAGCGTCAGCAGCGTCATTTCCTGGCAGACCAACATGACCAGGAACCCACAGAATCATCACACTGGCTCCACCAACAGTTAACAAGAGACAGTTTTCCTGGACCCATTGCACTAGGAGATGGACGGTATACAGAGCACATAGACTTTGAAGGGCGCTGAGTGAGTCTGAGCAGAGAACACAATTGAAAAGGCTCTATATATGAAGACAATGACTGTTCCCGAAAGAACAGATACCACTGATGACCGTACAGCTTCTTTAGAATAAATGATAATTAACTGAAACCGACAGGTGTTGTTGACATACCTTCATGGGGACAGCTGAAAATGTGTGCCCCGACTGGGACTCGACCCCAGGATTTCCTGCTTACCTGGCAGACACGATATCGATATGAGCCACCGAAGACACAGATTAATAGCGCGACTGCAGGGACTTATCCCTTGCACGCTTCCCGTGAGACCCACATTCCCAACTGTCCACAATCTACGTACGTAATGTTCCTAATAGATACTTTTCCCATCGACTCGTTACTCGCGCCCACTTAAGTTGACGATTGCCGTAAGAGTTCGGGCAACCTGTGTGCACTCGCACAGAAGAAGGTCAATGGCTGGGAAGCCATTTAAGCCATCTTTTGAGAACACTTACTATCTTCATATATAGTAAAATGGCTATCCGGTCACTGACCTTCGTCGGTGCTAGTACAGTAACGTTTGTGAGATAGTCCACCTGGTCATCAAAACTGGGTAAATCTTTCAAAAGTCGCCATGGAGGAGTACACCTGTCGGTCAGCCTTAGTAAGCTGCCATTTTGGCGTGCACACAGATTGTGTAGGAGTCAGCACATGGGAAATGGTCGCCCGTGTAGGTGTCAGAAAGAATGGACCACTCAAGACGATGGGCAAGCTGGGCAGTGCAAAAGGATAGGTCCAAATGGGAATAGGTGTGCGCAGAGTTGGAAAAGAAAATGGGTCCTCCAGTGTTAAGGCAGAAGAGGTTAAGTTGGTTAAGAAGGTCAGGCAAGAGGGCACCTCTCTGACAGGTCCTGGGAGAACCCCAAAGGGGATGATGCACATTAAAGTCACCGAGTAGCAAAAATGGGGGAGGTAGCTGCCCAGTAAGCAGATGGAAGTCTGCCTTGGTGACATTGAATGACAGAGGGACATAAATGGTACAGAGGGAAAACGTCAGTGGGGAAGGGAAAGGCGAACTGCAACAGCTTGAAGATAGGTAGTCAGGGAGATGGTTTGACTGTCAATATGAGCAGCATGCCGCCTCCATAAGATGGAATGCTGACCTCAGTGGGAAGGTGAAAACGAATCGATAAGTAATGAGAAGCTGAAGGTCGCAGTTTCGTTTCCTGAAGGCAGAGTACAAGGGGACGCTGCAATGTTAAAAGCAGCCATAAATCTTCTTTGTGGGACCGAAGGCCATGAACATTCCATTGGAGGACAGTCATGATGAGGAAGAGATGTAGTGGAGTGAACTCGGTGGCTGCCAAGCGACAGCCAGTGCTGAGTCGTTACTACAGGGCACAGAAGCAAGAGGATACTGATCCATGGGTCCACAGAAGCATCAGCTGGCTTGTGCGGTCAGTCTGTGGAATCCAATGTTGAAACACGGTTGGTGGCGCGCACCAGCGATACGGAGGCTGGCCAGCCTAAGGTACCATATGGCGACACCCCTTCGAAGAGGATTGTCAAGTTGGCGAAGGAGAAGGCCGTTGTTTGCCTTTGCTGGACCCCTTCGAGCCTGTGCGGTAAGAGGAAGACTCAGGTGTTGTTTGGCTGGAGGGACAGAGGAAGTCTGGATGGGAGTGCTCCTTCTGTCCTTTCCAACCTACCAGTTGCGTAGGTGGTGACTTCACCCCCTGAGGCGATAGTTTGACGGTTTGTTGCAAAGATGGATGGGGGGATGGTGATGCTACCTTGACACTGGTCGATTGCACAACCTCAGAGCTGAATTTGAGTTCGCATGTCTGCATGGCCATGTCTTTCATGGAGGGAGGGGTAACAAGAACAGAACTATGGGTGCGAGATGGGAGAACATAGGTTTGCGACTAGCCAGTAACTTGCGAGCGACTGTCTAAGACACTTTTTCCTTTACCCAAATCTCAGCCTGCTCACCAAGATACATGGGACAATCCCGAGAGGAGGCAGCATGGCCGCTATTGCTGTTGATACAGCGGGGAGAAGGAGGCAGACAGTCGCCCTCATGTGCATCCCTAGCACAGGTTACACATTCAGCTGGGTGTCGACAAGACTTTATAGTGTAGTTGGAACGATGACACTGGTAGCAGCGCATCAACTTTAGAATATACGGCTGCACTGTGATAATTTCATAGCTTGCTTTGATCTTGGATGGCTACACCAATCTATAAAAGGTAAGGAAAAGAGTGCAAGTGGGCACTAAGAAGGAATCTACCTTTTTCATTACACGATGGTTAGACCGTCGAGCAGCCAGGTGTAAATTACACCATGTGAAGAAATCAAAGTTCTATGGGCCTTGATACGAACAGGAAAGCTGTGGAGAAGTGAGGTGGCAAGCAGTTGTTGTGCTTGAGAAACAGAAGTAGTCTCCAAAAGCAAAGTGCCATTCCATAAACGTGAGTAGGATTTTATAGGGCTGGCAATTGCATCAACACCTTTCTGAATAATAAACGGATTTACTGCCGTGAAGGACTGACTGTCTTTGGTACATGAGACAATGAGGAACCGTGGTGTAGCGGGAAGGATCTTTGAATTGTTAGCCTCATTACGTTTACTTTTGGTAGTCTTCGATTGGGAAAATGATTGACTCATTGCGAGAAAATCCCCCATAATTGCCAGCATTTTCGATGGTGCACTCCTTCCAACTGGGGGCTCTCTTCACAAGGGGACGCACCTGCCTTAGGTGATAGTTCACAACTCAGGTCACACCTCCCAAAAACCTGACAGAGGGACCAATCAGCAATTTGGGAAGTTTGCAGCTCAGGCAATCACCCCTCCCTGGGCCTGGCCTGAACCAGGGGTACGTGTGAAACCTACCTGTATACCAGGGGATGGGTTATTACGCATTACCCAGTCACCTGTTACAAGTCAGATACATGAACCGGCCTTCAGAATGCAAAGGGAGGAAGAAGAAAACCAGGAACCTCATCGCCGAAGCGGAGGAACGAGAGGAGAATAGAAACAAAGAAAGGAAAAGGGAGCGAAAAACAATGGTGAGATTGTTCTTACGTCAGCGACAGACAATGCAGAACATTCCCAATAAGATTAGATCAGATTAGTACTAGTTCCATGGATCATGAATACGATATTTCGTAATAATGTGGAACGAGCCAAATTTTCCAATACATGACATAATTAAGTTAATTTAACAACATACTTAAGTTAATATAACAAATTTTTTATTTTTTTGTGTTTTTATTTTATTTTTTTAATATTTTTTTGTTTTTTGTTTTTTTTTCCTTAATTTATATCTAAAAATTCCTCTATGGTGTAGAAGGAGTTGTCATTCAGAAATTCTTTTAATTTCTTCTTAAATACTTGTTGGTTATCTGTCAGACTTTTGATACTATTTGGTAAGTGACCAAAGACTTTAGTGCCAGTATAATTCACCCCTTTCTGTGCCAAAGTTAGATTTAATCTTGAATAGTGAAGATCATCCCTTCTCCTAGTGTTGTAGTTATGCACACTGCTATTACTTTTGAATTGGGTTTGGTTGTTAATAACAAATTTCATAAGAGAGTATGTATACTGAGAAGCTACTGTGAATATCCCTAGATCCTTAAATAAATGTCTGCAGGATGATCTTGGGTGGACTCCAGCTATTATTCTGATTACATGCTTTTGTGCAATAAATACTTTATTCCTCAGTGATGAATTACCCCAAAATATGATGCCATATGAAAGCAATGAGTGAAAATAGGCGTAGTAAGCTAATTTACTAAGATGTTTATCACCAAAATTTGCAATGACCCTTATTGCATAAGTAGCTGAACTCAAACGTTTCAGCAGATCATCAATGTGTTTCTTCCAATTTAATCACTCATCAATGGACACACCTAAAAATTTGGAATATTCTACCTTAGCTATATGCTTCTGATTAAGGTCTATATTTATTAATGGCGTCATACCATTCACTGTACGGAACTGTATGTACTGTGTCTTATCAAAATTCAGTGAGAGTCCATTTACAAGGAACCACTTAGTAATTTTCTGAAAGACAGTATTGACAATTTCATCAGTTAATTCTTGTTTGTCAGGTGTGATTACTACACTTGTATCATCAGCAAAGAGAACTAACTTTGCCTCTTCATGAATATAGAATGGCAAGTCATTAATACATATTAAGAACAACAAAGGACCCAAGACTGACCCTTGTGGAACCCCATTCTTGATAGTTCCCCAGTTTGAGGAATTTGCTGATCTTTGCATATTATGATAACTACTTATTTCAACTTTCTGCACTCTTCCAGTTAGGTACGAATTAAACCATTTGTGCACTGTCCCACTCATGCCATAATACTTGAGCTTGTCTAGCAGAATTTCATGATTTACACAATCAAAAGCCTTTGAGAGATCACAAAAACTCCCAATGGGTGGTGTTCGGTTATTCAGATCATTCAAAACTTGATTGGTGAAAGCATATATGGCATTTTCTGTTGAAAAACCTTTCTGGAAACCAAACTGACATTTTGTTAGTACTTCATTTTTACAGATATGTGAAGCTTCTCTTGAATACATTAATTTCTCAAAAATTTTGGATAAAGCTGTTAGAAGGGAGATTGGACAGTAATTGTTGACATCAGATCTATCCCCCTTTTTATGCAAAGGTATAACAATAGCAAATTTCAGTCTATCAGGGAAAATGCCCTGTTCCAGAGAGCTATTACACAGGTGGCTGAGAATCTTACTTATCTGTTGAGAACAAGCTTTTGGTATATTGCTGGAAATGCCATACCTGTTTCCTAGGGGCGAGGTAAAAGAATAGAAAGAGGATAGACTTGCAGCACGGAAGGGAAAAAATGCTGCAAAGGCTGGGCCCCATGGTAGCCAAGCACGAACCCGCCAAAGAGTGGCGAGCCCCCTGATGGTGTGCATGATGTAGGTTGGGCAACACAGCAGCGAAGTGTGCACAGTCATCTGTACTAGCATACAGAAGAGCTGAAACGCTGGTGGAACTAGCACAGACCTTTGGTCTGTTGCAGGAGATCAACATTCACTGTGTGAGAAGTTGTTGGGCCATCCGGCAGCCACTGGAGGAAAATGTCATCCCCACATGAGGCAGTGATTGGCCCAGTCGCACCGTCTCGGTGTCATTCAGACAGAGGCGTCATGTCAAGGCTGACTGCCATGGCGGAATGGGAACATCTGCTTCTTTGGTGATGGTCAGGCGAAGTCATGGTGCATCGGAAGCTGGAATGGCGTGGGAGCGAGAGCGTCGAAATCGGCAATGGTTGGCTGAATTCTTGCATGTCTGGACACTTACTGTCGTGAAGTGAACTTAAGTTGGAGGGAGGTAAGATGACGGCCATTGTTGATGATGCCAGCTGTACATTGTCGACTGCACAAGTCAGCAGGGTTGAGAAACACGTCCAAGCACTGTTCAGCTGGTTGAAAGGCACAATTATGAAAATGTTTACTGTCTGAATGCAATGTGGTCAAAACAATAGCGTTGATAAGAGCATACTGTCAGACTAGCTGAATAGCTTGTCTCCATCCAGCAGTATAATGACACTGTTTACCTGTCTTGCATCCAGCCACAGTGTGGGTGATCATGTGCACTTGTGCAAACATGACCACACCAACATTCCACCCCTCTTCTCTCCTCATACCATGCTCTGCACTAGATGGGAGGGTGGCCTGTCTTATGTTAGTACGTTCAGTCCACAGTGGTCCAGTGTGGGCAGATATTGTCTCCATAAACAGAAAGTCAGGACCTACCGCACCCCTAAACAGACAGATATGATCCAGAATAATCTCCTTGCAACACCACTGTGCTGTAACAGTACCTAGCGCAAAGATATGTAATGCTGTTCAGCTACTGTGCAAAATGTCTGCCCACTCCTTAATGCCTTGCCATATAGATCACATTCATGAAAATTCTGTGATGTGTAACTTTTTATCCCCTCTCTCTCCACATTAACTGGTAGCCAGAATGACTTGACACAGTGAAGTAGGATTTGTCAGAGAACATCACTCTGGATCACTGTTGCTGACCTCAAGCAACATGCTCCCTACACCAATGAGCTCTTTCTTGATAATGGTGTGGTTGCAGTGGAATGCATTTAACAGACTTCCAAGCATACAAACTGGTCTGATTTAACCGCCTCTAAATGTTCTGGCAAAGACATGTATACTTGTAGCAGTAGCATGGTCTGCAGCAATCTGCCTAGGAGTGAGACGTCTGTTCATTTTCGCCACTAGGGCAACTTAACGATCTTCTTACAGTGTGGTGGTCTGTATACAACCACTGGCATGCTTTTGTATAGCGTTTCCACCTTCAGCAACCTTTTTTAATCACAATGTGATCCTTTTGGACACACACATTACTGTGGCCACAGTATTGAAACATTGACAGGTTTCGAGCAATGCAACTGCTTGCGCACAATTGTAGGCACTTGATGTCCTGCAGATATATTGCCATACCACACAGAAAGGCGCACTGATGTTGCACAACAAGCTTTGTCAAACGCCATACTGCATAGCTGCTCAATGTATACAGAGCATTGATGCACAGGCTTTGCTGCAGTTAACGTGTGCTGCCCTCTACATTTCCTTGTACTGTGATTGAACAGGTATTCTGTGTAGCAACTGGCAGTTGTTTCTTAACAAATGTCAGTTGTTCTTTAGCTGATGTCAGTCACTGTAGTTGGAGAGTTTCTGGATGTCGTTCAACCCCTTGATCAATTTTCCTTGTTCTTTGATAAACACTTGAGCCTGTTTCCTTTCTTGATGATTAAGAACAGGTCCCATTAGAGAAGCTGCTACTAACTGTTGATTTTTGAATTGTTAAATAAATGAGAATGTAAGTAAATCTATTTCTGAATATATAATGCTTTTATAAATAATTATTATCCAACCTTTTTCGAATTTTTTCTTCTGCTTTAATGACAACGTCATAATTATAGAATTTTTCTGTATTTAGTTCATTTTGTAGGCTATGGCTAGTCATTTCCTATTACATTTCAATTACATGAGTATATGTCTTTATATGCAGTTAACCAGTAATCTACAGTGTCCCTAGTGTTATTTGTAAGGCCCACATTTATACATAGTGATGGTCAACTTGTTTTAGAAGTGCTCTCCATCCATTCATTATCCAAAACATTTTACTTCCTCTTTGACACTCTTTACTATTATGATCACCAGACACAAGTTATCTTTACATCAAATACGAATGTTTTCAGCTGACATATGCAGGTATGATAATGAAACAGCTAGCTATTTTTGCTTGATGTCTCAGATGATAAATATAATTTAATAGGTTGACAAAACCTATGCATATATACTGTCTATTTCATTATATTCAGTACTTTATGGAGTATTATTGGAAATAAATACATTTTGAAGAATGGACATAGTTCTATATTTGGTTGAATAACTTCATTCCATCATTTATTTATTGATGTATATCATGCTCCTGCTCTTCTGACAGTATTTCTGATGTTCTTTCTGTATACATTTAACATGAGTGACATTTGCAAATGATAATAATAAGTAGTACTTGCTTGAGACTTTTAAGTTGAATCAAAAAGTAACTTTGATATGATGCTACATTTTAAAAAGATATGACACCCATAGAGGTTTGTTAATGGAGGAACAGAAAGTTGGCTATCTCAGGTGCTGACTACACAGATAAAAACTTCCACTGTTAACAAAAAGTCAGCAGCATGCAGTGATCATAAATAAAGTACCTATTAATGAAACTCTTGTCATGAGATTTCAATTTATTCATTCATAATTTCTGTACGTTTAGTATATGTTAGTGTAATAATGATAACTTTTCTAGTCATATCTGTAGTAATGTGACAGGGAGTTTATTGGTAACCAATAGCAGGTGGTTTTCTGACAGTATGAAATTTCAACTCCATTTAGAATAAGTGGTTCCTATTTCAGGAAGCGTAATTAAATGACTTGAAATTTTTTATTTGTGGATAATACAAGTTATTGTTAATGTTTTTATGAACGTCTCTCAATACATCACTGAGTGATGTCATAATGTCCTCTCTTAAAATTAACAAGTACTTAAGTAAATTTTAAATTCATACATATACAAAAATTCTATTACTGTTGCTTATAATATATTCAGGGTTTGTGTTATTTTTCTTCATTTATATTAACTATTAACAGTATAATGTCATTTTTCTATTGTTGTTATGATCTTCAGTCCTGAGACTGGTTTGATGCAGCTCTCCATGCTACTCTATCCTGTGCAAGCCTCTTCATCTCCCAGTAGCTACTGCAGCCTACATCCTTCTGAATCTGCTTAGTGTATTCATCTCTTGGTCTCCCTCTACGATTTTTACCCTCCACGCTGCCCTCCAGTACTAAATTGGTGATCCCTTGATGCCTCAGAACATGTCCTACCAATCGATCCCTTCTTCTAGTCAAGTTGTGCCACAAACTCCTCTTCTCCCCAATTCTATTCAATACCTCCTCATTAGTTATTAACTATTAACTGTAGTTTATAATAAATATATATATTGTTAACTTTTGTGATTGTTCAGTCTAATTGTAACTAAGTGTCAGAATATGAGTCCAGTCATTTATCAGTTGTTTGCTCTCTGCTACAGATTTCTTGAATATGATAATCTGTATTGGAATGCGATTATTAAATCTGACAATTTTCATGTCTTGGTTTTTATTTGTGGAGTGATGAATATATTGTTTCAAATGTTCTGCAAATGTGGAGTGATCAGTACCATATTTTTTTATATCTCACACTAAAATTCCTGCACATAATTTCAACAAGCATTGCATTGCAACTTTGGCATAGAAGTTGGCATATGCGTTATTCCTGTAATTAGTCTCTCTTGGGTGTTAGGTGTTAATTATGTTTGAAGGTTATTTGTTGTTTTATATGCTATATAGAGGCCAAATTTTTTGGAATGCTTGCAGCTCTGTGTATTAGTTTATGTGTGATTAGAATTTTCTTTTGTGTGGTGTGGTCTGCATGCTTATGTATTGACTTTGTATGAGGTCTGTTGGTTTTCCTATTTTCTTGTATCATGTGTGTGTGGTTTCTCTTATATATTTCACTTTTTTCTTTTACAATTCACTTTTTCAACTGTGTCAGTTACATACACTGTTTATTGTTATTTGCTTCATTGCATGTATTTCTTTCTCATAGTTTCCCTTGCTAAGTGGGGTCCTATTTCCTTCTTGTAACATTTGTCTTAATGTAGCTTGCTTTTGATCATAGGCCTGGTTAGATATAGAGTGAAAATTTTTTCTATGGCTGTAAGTTTTCTGTATATGTTAGAAGCTTGTTTGCCATTATCAACAAATGTTGAACAAAAAGTGCCCAGGTCCAAATTGTTTGTAACTTATGTATACAAAATCAGAACATGTAAGCTGCAGGGTTACATAGAAACAAAAATGTACATGTATTTCAGGCCACTATTAGTGACTTAATAAATTGACAGGAAATACTTGTGGCAAACAAATATTGCCTTTATTCATTGCAACAGACAGCCCTAACCGAAAAAGCCTTAATATAATATTAATAGCAACAACAAAAAGATAAGACCTTGTTTTCTATTTAGATCTTAGATCTTAGAAAGATTGGCTAAATATTTGTGGACATTAATCACTGGTTCCTAGCCAATTCTTTGTCACTAAACTTTGAAAAAACGCACTACATGCAGTTCAGAACTTGTAAGGGGTGCCCCACAAGTATATGCTTAACATACGATGACAAGCAGATAGAAGAAGTGGGCAGTGTTAAATTCTTGGGATTGCAGCTTGATAATAAATTCAACTGGGAGGAGCACACCACAGAACTGTTGAAGCATCTTAACAAATCTCTATTTGCAATGTGAATTGTGTCAGACATAGGGGATATAAAAATTAAAAAGCTGGCATACTATGCTTACGTTCATTCCATCATGTCACATGGGATTATTTTTTGGAGTAATTCATCAAGCCAAGCTAAAGTTTTCCAGGCACAAGAAAGTGCAGTAAGAGTTATATGTGGTAGGAACTGAAGAACATCCTCCAGAAGCCTGTTTAGGGAGCTAGGGATACTAACTACTGCTTCCCAATATATTTATTCCTTAATAAAATTTGTCATTAAAATATATCACTTTTTTAAACCAACAGCTCAGTTCATGGAATCAATACTAGAAATAAGAATAATCTTATCATGGATTTAAAGTCACATTCACTTGTACAAAAAGGTGTGCATTATTCAGGAACACACATTTTCAATAACCTGCCAGCAGCCATAAAAAGTTTAACAAACAATGAAATCCAGTTTAAGAGAAGCCTAAAGGATTTATTGGTGGCCAACTCCTTCTACTCTATTGATGAATTTCTCAGTAGAACGAACTGATATATATATATATATATATATATATATATATATATATATATATATATATATATATATATATATATATTTATACATATATATATATATATATATATATATATATATATATATATGTATAAAATGTATTATTGCTTTTCTGACATGTTCTACATCCTCTAGGACCTCCTCACTATGGATCAATTGGAATGAAAGTAAATCTAATCTAATCTAATCATACTCCTTGTATGGGAGTTCTGCTGTTTTTACAAATGAAGGTTGAAAATTAATGTTTCACATAAACCTGAAAAAATATTTGATTTCTGCAGGTTTATGTTATCCAAAAACCAATAATTTTCTTGATAAAAGGACAATAATGATAACATTGACACAAATCCAAAATTCAAGTTTCAACATGAAAAGAAGATGATGTGGCTAATTATACAGGTAACACATTGCAAATTATATAGGTATCAGATGTAGAATCAAAGCCCGTTACCAGCTGTTTTATTGATTTTTATAAGGGAAAGTACAAGATTTTAAAGGATAACTTCTGACAAACCATGGGAACACTATCACAAATCTGGAAGCATCATAAACTTTGAGAATGCTTCATCAATAACTGATAAGCATCTTATGTGTTAATGAATGTGATCTAATTTAGCTTAGCAATGCTTGTGTGTGGATGGATTTGCAGACAAGGCATCTTTTGTAAGCAGCTTCTGAAGCCACTGTATGAGAATTAGACGACACTTTCTGATTACAACAATTCTCATCCCAATGCCCTGAATGCACCACCAAGGATCTGTAAGAAACAGAGCACCAAATTCATGAAATAGTGAAAAAATTTGTTGCTGCATAAAACTGCAGAAATGATGAGTGGATATACACATGTCTTAAGTTCAGCTATGAATTCGAAAACCTATAAGATCTTTCATGAAGATACGGCCTTGAGAGTTGTAAGGTGAAACTAATTGTGGGCAAAATAAATATAATTTGTCGAAATTAAGTAGATTAATAGCTCAGGAAAATATGTTATCTGGAGCGGAAACGTGCACAATTTTTAGCGGAAAGTAAAATTCTAGAACTTTATGTGACGAGATGAAATGAAGTGAAAGAAACAAAGGTAACTCACACTGGAACATACATCAGTACTGGGGAATGTACTTTCAGAAGTAATTTGATAAATCTGTGTACCTTCATTAGAGCTGGCCCACAGCACAAAACTTAACATCTTGCCACTTCTACATTACATAAATGTAGTAAAAAGTAACATAAAGAGCAGGGATCACTGGACCATTGGTCTCAAAAAGAGAGAAGTTTGATAAAAAGCAGTAACGAAAGGAAACGAGATCAAAGGCGTCAGACTATGTGACGCATTTTTTTCACGACGATTCATATGATAACACAGGTGTATTATAAACTGAGGTTAGCATTTTTCCAATTTATTTCGAACTTAAATTTTACATAGAAAATTAAAACATCTGCAGATATTATCCTCAGAAATGGGCGACACTTTATTTATACAAAAGTATGTTTGCGGAAAGCGCAATTGAAGATACAAAATCTGTAAGTGTGGGGCTCTTTCCTATTTGCTCATGCAGACAGCTACGCTTGACAAGGCTCAGCATGTACAGTCGGTGACATAATACGAGAGATCCTCGCCCCTTCGTTATGCTGAACTTCAAAGCTTTACTGTCTGTTACTGAAACACAGTGCTACCAATACTCTTTCAACCTACATTTTTCTGTATTGTGTCTCACAGGAAACGAAAAGTGAGATACCAAATGGACCGAAATTAGTTAACAAAAGACGAATTACGAGAAAAAAAGATTTAGCAAAACGGCTCATTTTCGTCTTCTGCAAAATAAGACAGTAAAATAATAATCTACAAGCATCAGAGCGAGAAATAATAACATTCCTCCTGATGCGCACTTTTTGTTGACATGATGTGGATTCGTAATCAGATTTGCTAAGTGATAAGCAATTTTATTTTTCCCACAACGTTTTAAGCTCTTCACAACTGACACATGCTTTTCCACATTTATGTCATTATATTTTCAATGTACGGGGACTCGAAAAAGATTTGAGGGGCACAGTTCGAATATATTAGCCAGACATTTCTTTTGGGCCTACGGTTGGTCGCTAACGACCTCATAATCACAACTTCAGAGAAGGATGAGACCAAACCCGTAAGCAGATTTATTGATCGGTATTTTATGTCTATGTGTGAGCCATGTTATGTGTTGATTTTTTTGACAAATTTTTCCTGTTGTTTCTGATTTTCAAATATTTAAGTAAATAGAGATCACCAACCATATGGATCAGCAGTAACTGCAGTTCTACGAACTTTCAACAGACTACAGGGGTCCTCCTTTACAGCCTCTGTCATGAAACGCTACAGGCCACTGAGCTGTCACTTACGGACTGGCGTGGCAGTTTCCACCCATCGTCTCTGCCAGGCGCTATGAAAGAGACAGCTATTTGGTACATGTAAATTAAAACACAGCTAACGGTGCCGGCAGAGTATAGGAGTGTATCTTACTTGTAGGAAGTGTAATTGCTAATATTTTCTGTCTCTTATACTCTGTTGTTATTTAACACTGAGATCCATTTTGTTAATGTGATTTCGAAGGTCCAGTCTGTGTGTCCTGTTAATCTGGTTTCTACCGCTAGACGTCGCGATCTTAAACCCGCGATGGGATGGCGCGTACTTGGCGTCACAGTATTCTGTGTGTGACTAGCGTTGTAACGTGCAGTTCTATATGACGCCTGCCAGTAAATTTAGTTCTATATGGCGCCTGCCAGTAAACATTAGTATGTTGACGACTCCCAAGGATTCTGTGTCTTAAATTCTTTGTTTCCTCGACGGATTTTCACGATGGTTTCATCCTATCATACGTGGCCTGTCATGTGCTGTCTGGGCTCGTCTTTTGACAGGGCTGATCATGCATGGTTCGGATCGGATGCCCATCTGCCATTTCATCCAAGGTTTCACAGAGGGGTGACATATATTTAAGCGCACTTGCACCTTGGAAGTCGTGGCTCATGAAGTGTAGTTTTATATGACCTGAAGATACACTTTCAGGGTATGAAACCTGTCGTCATACAGTGAAAACACAATAAACAGCTACTGTGAATTTGACATTCACTCAGTTTAATGTAGACTATTTTACCGTCCGTGTTTTTAAATTGTTTGGTTGTCCTTCACACTATGTACAAGTTTTTAGTTGTGGTTGTCCAATGTATAAGATTATTTGTAGTAACTGTTTGGTGTAACGAGTTGCTAGTAATTTTCCAGAAAGTGAAACTTGCGACTTGTTTCACCACTTATGGTAGACACAACAAGCAAAATATTAATTTAAGTGAGAGAAAAATACAAGCTAGCTGTGATGTCATTCCTGATCATTTCGTTTTTACGTACATCATACACACAATAACAAACTGGGACAGTATTAAAGGTATCCAAAGGATAAATAAACCTTTTAGTTGTAGGTTACAGTGATTATTAGTTTTATTAACAGCGGTCTAGAGAGCCCAGGTCATAGAGAAAAGAATTTAATAATTTCCGAAATTACAGCGGCAATCTTAAACTTGCTTTTTGTTTATAATGCCCATACGTTAGAACCCAGAATGAAAAATGTGTAGCAGCAAAGCAATTTCTCGAAGCCATCTGTTCAGAAACGGATAATGTCTTTTCTATAAACAAGGGTTGGAACTTAAATAGTGGCAACTATTTATTTACAACCGATACAAAAGAGTTACATGTTTGCACCTGTAACTGTCCTTCAAAGTAGTCACCAGTGTTGTGTAGAACCCGTTACGAGCGATGTGGAAGGCGTTGTATACCGTTAGCAGAGCCTGTTCTTTTGATGGTGCGAATGGAGCGGTCTACTGCCTGTCGAACCTCTGGAACAGTTCTGAAGAGAACGCCACGAAGTGGTTTCTTCATCTTCGGAATCAAATCAAAGTCACAAGAACCAGTCCCATCGACCGAACAGAGCAGCCACAGCTTGGGCTGTATGCGCCCGCGCATTGTCGTGCAAAATGATGGCTGGGTTGCGCAGAAAGTGTCGCCGCTTCTGTCGCAAAGCTGGTCGCAGGTGATCCTCCAAAAACGAACAGTAATACTATGCATTGACGGTCTGCCGTAGAGGAGCGTAATGCGTTAGGACAACACCATCACAGTCGTACACGAGAATAACCATAACTTTCACCATATTGGGGCTCTGACGCACTTCCGACTTTCGCGGCGATCCATAATGACACCATTCGTTGGATAGGCGTTTCAGTTGTGGCTCGTACGATGTGGCCCATGTCTCATCCAGTGTTACGATACGGCGTAAGAAAGCCTCTCCTTCGCGCTCGTAGCGCTCCATGTGCGTCTGAGCAGCGTCGTAACGCATCCATTTCTGCATTTCCGTCAAGTTATGCGGAACCCATCGTGATGAAATTTTTCACATGCCCAGGCGTTCCTTCAGGATGCGAAGCACAGTCGTATGCGCTAATCCGGTTTCGTGGGCGAGCTCACGAATCGTATGGCGTCGATCACTGTTCACTAATGCCGCAACAGCATGCACTTCTTCTTCAGAGACGCTAGGACGGCCTGCCCGATGCATGTCTGCCACAGTTTGCCGACCTTCGTTGAAGGCTTTTACCCAACGTGCCACTGTTCTGTACGGCAATGCCGACTCCACGCACGCCTCTTGAGGACCTTGATGACACTCTTATGCTGTACGATCTCTAGCACATTCAGTCTTGATCCAACTCCGTTGTTCCTGTTTCGAAAACATAGTGACATCGTTACGTTAGACCGCTCGCTCAGAAGTGACTGTGTTTCCCTCGATTGTACGCGCGCCGGTGACGTGGGACGGGCGAATCCATTTGCTCGGAGGTAAGGTAGGAATTTCAACAACGTGTGCTATCAGCGACAATAGTAAATTCCATCGCATAGTGTCTCCACAGCAGTGTTGCCAGTATTTAAGGTCCAACCTACGTATTTGTTGCAATGACACAAAAACTCAATTTCGTCTTTAAATAAAATTTAGAGCTTTCCCGGCGTACTTCACTTGGCTTTCCCAGACGTGAAGAATGTCTTCTGGCGTGTGTTACAATTTGTGTCTCTGGTGAAATCGTACATGGGACCTTCGAAATTTTGTGCACGCACCAGTCCACCAGTATACCTGCTCTCACAAAAATTATGGGGAGAAATATGGACTTTCTTTATTTTTTAAATTGCATTTCCTCTTCTAAACGTAACAGTCTAAAGGGACCGCAACGATAATTTACTTTACTTTCTTACCCGCCAGTAGCAGAAGACCATTCAGTAAGTATTTCCGCGAATGAGCTCGCGCCTGTCTCTCCCGACGACAACAGTTTTTTTCTCTCGAAGCAACAGACGACGACCACCGACCACTGGCTCCCTAAGTCAGTCGGTGACTGCCCAGGTGATCACAATGCTTTACGCACGTGATCTACAGCGCACGTTGTATTGCAGCACTCGCACTGGCCAGCAACAGATTATTTACTATTGTAGTCTGATTTTCTGTGATGTATATCTTCTTAATCTGAGTGAACACCCGCAGCATCAGCAGTCGTGTGACCATTGCTCATACATATTTGCCACACTTTGTTCACTTTTTATAGTGATAGGGCGGAAAGGTAATGGGGGATAAAATGCAGATACAAATGCGGATACTGCTCGTAACATTTGTGCCGTTTAGAGCACCTTCGTTTTGATGTGAATTATTTCCGTATTCACTGGGCGAGGTTTGGCAAAATGAAGCTATGAAGATTAGGGTACAACGTCCTATGGACAACGAGGATATTCCAGCATTGGCCTAATGCTGCTTAGGTAAATCAGGATAAATTAAATCAGTATGGAAAGGTGGTGGTCTGCGCCACCGTATCTCTGACAAAGGGTGTGGGGATACTGGCGTACTCTAATTCAAAGCAACAAAAATATACATTTCTGCTTGAACGTTTTCAGCTGCCTCATCAAGCATATTATCATGTATCTTGACTGATAATTAAGTATGGTGGCTTTATGTCATTCGCATTTAAAAAAATTATAGATTGAGGACTGACAAAAAAATGAAATACAAACTCAGGCACTGACCTGTGTGATTCCACAACGACTATGTTATGCATCTCGTGGCACGAAGGGGGTGCTGTCTACTATAAAGTGCTACCAAACGTAATGTCCATCGTAGTTGCCCTCTGATGTCAACAACTGAGATATACTGTAGTCACAAGAAGCAAACTACCAAGAAGAGTGTATCAGGTGGTGCTATTGCACTCCGATGATTTCACAAAAGGAGCTTCTGATTTTGTTCTCTCAAATGTTTATCTTTTACTCTCCTTATCGAATAACTGGGGTGAAGACGGTTCAGATTAGAGTATGACAGACATGGACGTCGCAGCAAACGGAAACTCTGAATGTTTTCACAGATGAAATTGAGTTTTTGTGTCAATATTCGAAAAAATATATAAAAAATACATTATCCGTTTCTGGACAGATGAGTTTGAGAAATTCGTTCGCTGCAGTACATTTTAGTTGTGGGTACTGATGTATGGGAATTACAAATAAGAAGCAGGTTTAAGTTTGCCACTGTCATTTCGGAAATCATTTTATTCGTTTCTCTATTCCCTGCGCTCTCTAGATGCGCTATTAATAAAATTAGTAATCACTGTAACCTGCAACTCAAAGGTTTATTTTCTTCGGCTGCCTTTATAACTATTACTTACACATCGATTGATGTTTCCGGATAGGTCACTGAATGTGCGAGGGTCGTTCAAAAAGTAATCCCCCACATTTTTTTTCTCAGAACATATTTAATGTCAAGAGTCAGAATTTGGTGACAATATACATCAACGTGTCTTGCCCATGTCCTATTTTTCTACGTAGTCTCCCTCACGCCAACGTTGCGGAAGAGCATGTACTCCCTGCTGGTAAAAGCTCTTGTCCTGTAGGCGTAGCCATGTTTTCAGTGGATAACTGACACTCAAGTCATCTTCAAAGAGATGCAAGTCCGAGGGTGCCAGATCTGTACTGTAGGGTAGGTGAGGCAATGATATTCAAACCAATTTGGCGATGTGTTCCTGGGTTCTCAGATTTGTGTGTGGACTGTAATGACACATTCCTATGCAGAGACATACAATATCTTAAAAGCTGCGCCAAAGATAAATTGAGAGGCATGTATATTATAATCTTTGTAAAGTTCACATTGGATTCTCTTTTGTTTGATACTCCAAGGAGCTAAGGGACACTTTCGATTGTTGCCTTGTGGAGGATGGACGTGATTTTTGGACTGTGCGGAAAGACAGCCATATGGTTGGTAATTATGGTTTGTGCGACGAGCACAGCAAGTCTTATTGTGTTGTGAATAAAAAAAATAGTGAAAAGTATCGAAGTGTTACGAAAATTATTTATAGCGACGTAGCATAGTATTCCTTGGTTTCCACCGTCTTCGTGAAGTGAACCGATGCCGACTCATGATGGTACACACGGTCAACAAAGAGAAGAACATCGATGGCGACTAATGAATTAATATTGTGGCAGAAGGACTAATTCTACGTCTAAGGTGAGAACTCTGATTAAATCAACAATGACGTGGAATTTAAAATGTAAAATGTTTTTTATTTATTTCGCCACACTGGCGACCGCTGACAGGGACAGTGCATGTGGAACAAAGAGTAAGTACTTCATTGTTGTGCTACAAATGTACTTGTACTAATTACTGTTTCTCTGTTACATGACGCACATGGAAAATGACGAATAAAGTGAAACAATATTAACTGTATAAACGGATGGCACAATAACCAGAAGGAACAAGGACAAGGATTTACAAAACTAACGTAATCGTGAGTGACGCAGCTCAGTCGGAATTAAGGTAGGAATGCGCAAACGCATGCAGTGGCTGCACCTTGGCTTAGCTCCACTTAAAGCAGAACCATTTCCTGTCCATATTAAAATCCTGGTAGTGTTTGTGGCAACACACAATTACACTTTGATAATTACTTTTTTATGTTCAACAATCGCAGAATTAGAAGACGTAGTGCGCCATCTTGTAAATTTCCGACGTGCAACAAATAACAATCGCGAGATATTTTTATTAACTCAACTGCGAGAGAATTTAAAGATTTGGATTAACAGTAAAGTACAGATAAAAATAATATCTTCACAATGGAATCGGAGAACTTTAATTTAACAAATGTTCATGGACACGTCACCGATTCTGACAATAGTGACGTAAATGATGACGCAATTAGTTTTTCAGCACAACATAATGTAGAAGTAAATACAATTCAATTGCACTCCACAGGGATTAACAATAACGAACCACTTGCAAATGAAACCTTGTGCACAGTCGATGAAGCATCGATTACCAGATCAGATGAAAATATTTCGCGTGAAATCAGTGAACCTAGCCCGGTTTCGATTCAATCAGACCGTGGCAGAGAAACAATGGCAACAAATAATGGCATAAATACAAACACACAAGCTTCGTCAGTTACGCTTGAGGCATTATATAGTCTGATGTCAAATGTGAGCGAGCAATTATCTGATTTAAAGATGAGTCACAACACAATGAACACAAAACTGGCGAATCTAGAAGTCAGCCACAACATGACAAACACAAAATTGTCAAACATGGAAATTGGGTTCCAACAGCAGTTTTCAAGTGTAAACGCGCAATTTGAAAACATACACAGACATTTCGATCAACGCTTAAATAAACTCACCAATGAAATCGATCAAAAGATCGAAGACAAAGTCATCAAAACCGTCAATAGTGTATACAATGTATTGGCAAATGACTTAGAAAAGAAATTGTCAGATCTTACAAACAAACAGGAACAGGAATTGTCAGAAATAGTAGAAACACACAATCAAACACAAACCGTACAAAAAGAAATACATGAAAACGTACAGGCTATTCAATTAAATTTAACAAGAGTACAGTCCGCATGTGAAGAAATACCTGACCAAGTTAATAAAGTTAACGAAGAAGTCGGTTTTCTGAAACAGGAGACTCGACGTATCAACGCGGACATTATCAAAATAAATGAAACTTTAGAAAACGGTAATGAAAATGAATCAATAACTGACCGGGAAACAAAACTTTTTGAAAAATTAGGTAATGAAATCAAAGTAGCCGAGGACAGAATACGCAAGGAAATTGCTGGCAGACTGAATGTTTCAAATGACTTGCCTATGTTAAGCAACAGGCAGCGCGACACTTATTCGCCCGTGCCAGATTACGATGTCAATAACGCAGAACATCACGCGCCCAGTCCGGCGTATGTGCACGCACCGGCACAGGCAAACAATGGCTATTCGCCAAACGCGGTGCTGCAACAGGCAGTAGGCGTGTCGCCTTGCATCTCTACGACTCTAGTCGATGGGAGCCTGTTGAAACATAGACAGTTTCCAGTTTTCTCCACAGAATCCAGAAAAACTCATCCAGTCGTATTCGTAAGAGCATTTAAAAATGTCTTACCAAGAAACTGGACTGAGGCACAGAAGATTAGATATGTAGTAGGCTTCACACAAGGCGACGCACTTTTGTGGGCCACAGACATGGCTGAACAGTGCGTCACCTACGAACAATTTGAACGGGCTTTCTTGGAGAAATATTGGTCTGCTGGGGTCCAAGAAAGACTGCGCCGTGAAGTATTCAACCCACAACCGTTCAACCTCAAAAACGGCGGGTTGAGAAAGTATTTCGAAAAGTACTTGAATAAGACGCGCTATTGGAACAATCCAATACCGCACGTAGATGTTCTCAAAATTCTGAAAAACAAACTACCCGTGAACTTACGCGAAAAATTGGTAACCATACCGGAGAACGACCTTGAATACTTTCTTACCGTGCTTGACTCAATTGATCTAATATACGAAGAAGAGCCGAGCGCAAGTAATCGGAATGAATATTCCGGAACCAATCAAAACAACGGTAATGGATATCATTTTAATGGTAGTGGAAAAAACCCACACAGTTGGCATCCGTATGCGACAAGGCCAAATAATGGAACCTGGAATTACGGAAATCGGAGGAATTCGGCGCCACAGAGACGTGAAGACCGAAGGTACAGTACAGATTACGGTCCACGCCGGTATGGAAATGATAGAAATCACGTGAATGATTGGTCAGACCCGCGTGATGAAAGGCGGCACACAAATGAAAATTACAATAGTTACAGTAATAGGAATGATAGACCAAGGAGGAATAGCGACGGCCGGTCGCAAGAAAATGTTGCACGCAGCGGTCCGGAAACTAATTGGCGACAGAATAACCACTCAGTACACTTTGTAGAGGTAACGGACAGTACTGAAGCAACGCCTTTGTCTCCCCCGGTAAACAACAATCGGTCGTAATGAGCCCCCACCGGCCGACTGATTTGACAACAGGGGGCACAAACAAGCACACATTACATCTTAGACAATTATTTTTAAGATATGATCAGGATGCGACCGTAGAAGATGATCTACGTGAAGAAGAGATGAAAGCACCGGACAAGGTAAGTGACCTCGTGCAGGCTGTAATAACAACAAAAAGATAGGAAACGTTACAGAATTTAACATTGGACAGGAAGTACTATTACGTACACACCCAAAATCCTCTAAAATTAAGGCATTAAACAAAAAGTGGCAGTTGTTGTATGATGGCCCTTTCATTATAATAGACAAACCTCACCCAGGATGTTATCTGTTAGGTAACACACGAACGGGCAAGGTGAAAGGGTTATACCCCCACAAGGACATCAAGGAATTTTTTCATTAAAGGTTATATGTTATTTTAGCAAAATTGAAATTGTACAACCTTGGATCACATAGTAAAATTGCTGTCATTAACCTAAGAAACTTGCGAACAACTGGGGGCATATGCCAGCTTAAAAACGCATATTTAACCAAACCTAATGAAACATGTGTTACTGTGAGTCTTAATACTATAAAATAAACCATACGGTACTTTTGTAGTCTAACTCAGTTATTTAAGAGAGGGGAACAAAGACAAATTAGCGCGAAGGTCAGAGTTTGTTCGCTTGAGACGAGCAACAAACCACACGTCGTAGTTGCAATCCAACGCTCAGCTCATGAGCACGCGATAGCTGCATGTCAAGACGAGGTCATTGGCCGCGCTGTAGGCAGCGAGCCGGGGAGAAATCTTCCCCCATTCCATGTCCGATCAGCTGAGCGTATACAAAGCGCACAGGCGCATGCGCGGTCGAGTCCAGGTGTCACGTGACTATTACACGATGGTGGCTATCACGAATAATGTTCACCAACAATGCAGAGTTTTCCCCGCACCTACAGTCCAGTCGTGGTACGTAAGCACGCATGCGCGGAACGTTTAAAAGTTTTGAGACCACTCTTACTATGAGACACAGAGACGAAAGTCATTCAAAAACAAGAAAGGAAAAGAATGACACAAGCTTTAAAATAGGGTAATAATAAGCAGACCTATGCAGCGTGAGTAATGAACTGAATCGCTCTCAAAACAAATACCTAGGGTTTATAGAGAGAGAGACACACATTAACGTTAGGAAACACCTGAAGCACTCAGCAAACAACTTTGTAGAATATATAAGCTATACACGAGGGTACATGTACGAAAGCTAAAGTGTAAAGGAGGAAAATAGGGAATGTTGCACATTAATGGACTGTAAGGCAGTTATGTATGTAAGAAGAAATATTTAGTTGTAAGTATTATTAGTATAAGGGACGATGCTCAGCACACCCTGAATTATCTTGGGAATATTGAAGGAATGGTGCAGGGTACCGAAAAAGGGCCCCACCAGCAAAGTGTATATTATAGTGGTAGATATTTTTTTGTGTATAAACGTATGTATGAATGTGTGAAAGGCGAAAGAAGCTCTGTACATGTACGGAACTTAAACAACGTAGAAGTGTATAAGGAAAATTAAACTCTAAGACAACCTCTTATAAACATGTATACCTAACATCAAGAAACAACTTAATTAAAACCGTAAGACTCTACGAGTTTACGAGAAAATACGAAAAACCTGATACAAAGTGCAACATTAGCGATGCTTCACTCATGTATGCAGAAGGAAGGTATGAATTACTTTACCCACGTGAAACATGAAAGGATAAATCATGTTAAAATTATATCTTTCATACATATAACGATTTACGGTCACGAAGAATGAAAATGACATCGCCGCTATACGAGAAACAGGTAAGTAGTGTGATCGACGACCTGTAAGCAAAGGAATCGTCTATAAAATAAACTATGAAAAAAAAAGTCATACAGAATTTCATGCTACACTGAAGCTATGAAAGTGTGATTATTCGTGTACATAGATTTTCATGACAACCGATGCATTAATATGTCTATTTTTTCTCCCATGAAAACACAAGACACCTATAAGCGCACTTTAATTGAAAATGATACACGCACACAAGGGCGTGCCGCTATTATGAAACACTGTACATATTAATAGTAGCTAGACCCTGAACTTCAAGATTGTATGTTTATATGTCTATGTTAATGTAGGAAATTTTATTAGAGGTAATGATTTACAAGCACACCAGAACGTGCTTAAGCACAAAACACTGTACATATTAGGGTTATGCTGCATATAAATGATTATTTCGTGCATTTTCAGATTTTATACGCAAAAAACCGTAGCATACACGTAGTCGTTGCCACTACCCTAAGTAGAAGGTAGAAAATTCCCTTCCCAAGCTTCAGTGGAGCGGCTACAGCTGTATTCTCTGCATGCTGATGCATGTCGTTGCGTATGAAGAATACGTAACGGAGGTAAACCTTAACTTATACTCGAGTTCAAGAAGGAAAACAAAGGACTTGTTCCTTCTAACAGATTAATGGAAAAAGCCGAGTGTGTGTGTGTCAGTAAAATCCAAGACGAAGAAGCCACTATGAGTGGTCAAAAATTTTTTCAATTTTAGTCGATAGTTTTTTCCTGCAGTTAATGTAAACAATGTATTGTATGTATTATATGTTATTCCTTTGTATGTGATGTATTTTGTATTTCATGCCAAGTCCCGTGACTTACAAATTATGTGCATTGACCAGAAGTATTGAGGAGAATGAATCTCAGTACAATAGGTAAAAGGGGTTAATGCGAAGAAAAAAAAAGTGTAGTGAAAAGGAAGTTTCGATCGCAATACTCGCGGTTAAAGTGGTGTGTATGTAGAAATTAAAATTGTGCAAAGTAGTGCTACGTTGCAAGTGTCAGAGAGCCTAAACAAGTGACACCGAAAATTGAAGCTTGTATCGTCAAACGACACATGGCGTCACAATAGGAAAGGACAATGCCAAACAAGTTTGACACGGTACGCTTCTTACCAGGAGCTGCATCGACGGGATCGTCCTCCGCCTCGCACATAGTGTGGTGTGTTCTTCGGGGCACATATTCCAATGTACCTCGTCGTATCCAGTCTAAGTACTGGAAGGAACTACAAAAAGCACACGCATACTGAGGTTCGGAAGTCTCGACGGTACCCGCACGTCGGTGTATATTCAGTGCACTGGCGCGCGCATTCAACCAACGTCGCCCGCTAACGGACAACCAAACAATCAGGCGCGCGTATCACCCGCCCATATTCAACACGGGCTAGCGAACAAAGCTCGTCGCCCCAGAATAAATACAGAAAGCAATACAAGGACTTAATTTTCACCTCTGATGAGGAAGGAAACATTTGTATGTAACGTTGTGTTCAGTGTATATTTTATTGTACAAACTTTACTACATGATGTCATTTTCTCAGTATTAACCAGAACTTTGTATATTAGGATTAAGGTTTGTAAATATTAGCATAAGTATACCAAAAAACTGACACACACTCAGAAATACCAAAGAATTCACAGTGCCATGAAAATGAGACAATAAAAATGAAGTGTGTAAATAAAAGACCCCCAAACCTATCAATTGCAAGGTCGACTACTGTATCCTGTCAATCAAATAAAATTTTCTAGTGACAGTATACAGTAGGGGGGCAGTTGTAATGACACATTCCTATGCAGAGACGTACAATATCTTAAAAGCTGCGCCAAAGATAAATTGAGAGGCATGTATATTATAATCTTTGTAAAGTTCACATTGGATTCTCTTTTGTTTGATACTCCAAGGAGCTAAGGGACACTTTCGATTGTTGCCTTGTGGAGGATGGACGTGATTTTTGGACTGTGCGGAAAGACAGCCATATGGTTGGCAATTATGGTTTGTGCGACGAGCACAGCAAGTCTTATTGTGTTGTGAATAAAAAAAATAGTGAAAAGTATCGAAGTGTTACGAAAATTATTTATAGCGACGTAGCATAGTATTCCTTGGTTTCCACCGTCTTCGTGAAGTGAACCGATGCCGACTCATGATGGTACACACGGTCAACAAAGAGAAGAACATCGATGGCGACTAATGAATTAATATTGTGGCAGAAGGACTAATTATACGTCTAAGGTGAGAACTCTGATTAAATCAACAATGACGTGGAATTTAAAATGTAAAATGTTTTTTATTTATTTCACCACAGGACGTTCATTATCGTGTTGGAGCAAGATTTCTGCTGGATTCTTGTCCGATCGAACATGTCAGAAGTGGTTCTTGAGTTTATTCAGAGTCTTCGCATATGCCTCTGAACTGATGGTTGACTCTTGGCATGACATCCACGAGAGTGACGTTATCACAGTCCCAGATGACTATCACCATGACTTTTTCGGCAGAGGGGGTTGTCTTGAATTTTTCCTTTCGTGGTGAATGAGGATGATGCCATTCCATGGACTGACTGCCTTTTTGTTTCTGGCGCAAAGTGATGCACCCAGCTTTCAACCCCTGTGACAGAAAAGCCTCTTCGTCGGTCTCAAAACGCTCCAACAATTCAGATGAAACGGCCTTTCTTTGAATCTTGTGGTCTGCTGTGAGCATTCGAGGGACCAATACTGAGCACCTCTGAATATCCGAGAGTCTCGATCATTGCAGACGCACTTCCAATGCTGACCTATAACTGTAGAGCCAGTGGTCGACTTGTAATGTGCCGGTCGGCACACTTTTAAATAAGAGTCTGCTGGTTGATCTTGGATGAGCTCCAGGAATTATTCTGATTACACGCTTTTGTGCAATGAACATTCTTTTACTCAATGATGAGTTACCCCAGAATATGACGCCATACGAAAGCAGAGAATGAAAATAGGAGTGGTAAGGTAATTTATTGAGATGTATATTGCCAAAATTTGCAATGACCCTAATAACATAAGTAGCTGAACTCAAACGTTTCAGCAGATCTTCAGTGTGTTTTTTCCAGTTCAATCCCTCATCAATGCATACACCTAGAAATTTTGAATATTTTTCCTTGGCTACCAATCTCTGATCGAAGTCTATATTTATTAATGGTGTCATTCCATTTACTATGTGGAACTGTATACACTGTGTTTAATCAAAGTTTAATGAGAGCCCATTTGCAGAGAACCACTTAATTATTTTCTGAAAAACATCATTTACAATTTCATCAGTTAATTCTTGTCTGTTGTGTGTGACAGCTATACTTGTATCATCGGCAAAAAGTACAAGCTTTGCATATTCGTGAATATAGAATGGCAAGTCATTAATATACATTAAGAACAGCAGAGGACCCAAGACCAAACCTTGTGGCACCCCATTCTTGATTGTTCCCCAGTTTGAGAAATCACAAGTTTTTTTGCATATTATGTGAACTTCTTATTTCCACTTTCTGCACTCTTCCAGTTAGATATGATTTAAGCCATTTGAGGCAGTGAGCTTGTACAGGAAGGGCGCAGAACATCATGGAACTGGAACACTGGGGATTGTTTTACTGATCTGATGGAAGATATTATTATAAAAGCAATATGATCATTATGCAGTGAATGAGATGAATTTACTAAGATAGATACGGTTTTGAAAAGATTGGGAATTAAGATAATGAATGAACGTATTTTACTTATTGTGGCAGCATTTAGTTAGGCACTCTTGGTTCAACACTGACATCCAGTCCAGGAAGTTATTGCTATTTTTATAAAGTTTTGTAACAGCCAATGCCAATGGATTTGAAAGGAAGAAAAGATATCAATCATCAGTATGAGGATTTTTGAGTTAGAATAAGTTTTCATGTTGAGTTATAGTTTTGGTATCTCTCCATTGTTGATCTTACGTAATTGTAATTTGTAACAAAATATTTTCTTATTGCTTGTAATGGACCGCGCAGCGTGGTTTGGGTTAGCGTGGGATTGACGCTGGGTCCAGCTCTGCTTCACAGCTGGCCATGGCGGGGCAGACGTGCGAGCTATTCTGGGACGAGGCTCTTTCGTTTGGCGGTCGCACTATAGCGTCATTTAGTGTCACTTACGTGGTGTGAACTACACATATACATGGGAAATACAAATTGCATATTTTCTGAAATTTAAATTGTCACATGGAATTTCAAGCTTTTTTTTTTTTTACTTGTTCTACCCATACGTCCTACTGTAATTCCAATAAATCCAATCCCAAAGAAAGCAGGAGTTGACAGATGTGAAAATTACAGAGCTATCAGTATAATAAGCCAGGGATGCAAAATACTAACACGATTTATTTACAGACAAATGGAAAAACTGGTAGAAGCCGACCTCGGGGAAGATCAGTTTGGATTCCATAGAAATGATGGAATATGTGAGGCAATACTGACCCTACGACTTTTCTTAGAAAATAGATTAAGGAAAGCCAAACCTACGCTTCTAGCATTTTTAGACTCAGAGAAAGCTTCTGACAATGTTGACTGGAATACTCTTTCAAATTCTGATGTGGCAGGGGTAAAATACAGGGAGCGAAAAGCTATTTACAATTTGTACAGAAACCAGGTGGCAGTTATAGCAGTCGAGGGACATGAAAGGGAAACAGTACTTGGGAAGGGAGTGAGACAGGGTTGTAGCCTCTCCCGATGTTATTCAATCTGTATATTGAGCAAGCAGTAAAGGAAACAAAAGAAAAATTCGGAGTAGGTATTAAAATCCATGGAGAAGAAATAAAAACTTTGCAGTTCACTGATGACATTGTAATTCTGTCAGAGACAGCAAAGGACTTGGAAGAGCAGTTCAACGGAATGGACAGTGTCTTGAAAGGAGGAAATAAGATGAACATCAACAAAATCAAAACAAAAATAATGGAATGTAGTCAAATTAAATCAGGTGATGCAGAGGAAATTAGATTAGAAAATGAGACACTTAAAGTAGTAGATGAGTTTTGCTATTTGGAGAGAAAAGTAACTGATGACGGTCAAAGTAGAGAGGTATAAAATGTAGACTAGCTATGGCAAGGAAAGGGTTTCTGAAGAAGAGAAGTTTGTTAATATTGAGTATAGATTTAATTGTCAGGAAGTCTTTTCTAATAGTATTTGTATGGAGTGTAGCCATGTATGGAAGTGAAACATGGACGATAAATAGTTTGGACAAGAAGAGAATAGAAGCTTTCGAAATGTGGTGTTACAGAAGAATGCTGAAGATAAGATGGGTAGATCACATAACTAATGAGGAGGTATTGAATAGAATTGGGGAGAAGAGGAGTTTGTGGCACAACTTGACTAGAAGAAGGGATCGGTTGGTAGAACATGTTCTGAGGCATCAGGGGATCACCAATTTAGTATTGGAGGGCAGCGTGGAGGATAAAAATCATAAAGGGAGACCAAGAGATGATACACTAAGCAGATTCAGAAGGATGTAGGTTGCAGTTGGTACTGGGAGATGAAGAAGCTTACACAGGATAGAGTAGCATGGTGAGCTGCATCAAACCAGTCTCAGGACTGAAGACCACAACAACAACAACAACAACAACGTCCTACTGCCCACCATGAAAACTGGAATGCCTACTAATCGGCAGTAGGGACCTAGTTCACCCCCTCTGGCGTACACCGTCCCGCAGTTCTGAGGTGTGGTTAGTACTAGCCCATATGGTTAGTGGTTTTTGTTTCACTCAAATGTTTCTCAATCAGAAATAATAGCAAACCATTACATCCATCTCAGTGCAACTATGAGGACTGCACCAACACGTAACATGGTTCACACATAGACATAAACTCGCGCAGATATCGATAAATAAATACGCTTACCTGTTTTGCCTCATCCTTCTCTGAAGCTGTGTTTATCACCCCCTCAGCGACCCACCAAACGTTCGTTAAGAAATGTCTAAAATGTTTGAACTGTGGCATCTCAATTATTGTTGGTGGTGGAAAAGCACGTGTCAGTTGTGAAGAGCTTAAAACGTTGTGGGAAAAAACTGCAGATGAGTTAGTAAATCCGTTTACGAACTCCACATCATGTCATATAAAAACGGACGCATCATTAAGAATATTATTTCTGGCTGCGATGCTCTTATATGACTATTTCCCTACTTTGGTTTATGGTAGAAGAAAACTGACGTTTCTCTTAAACCGTTTTTGCTTGATATTCGTCTTTTGTTAACTCCTAACTTCGGTCCAGCAGGTTCAGAATGGACAAATTTGAGTTGATTGTATGTTGTTAACACTGCGTCCTCTTGCCTGTTGTGCTACATAGCAGGCAGTAAAGCCTTGAAATTCAGCATTACGAAAAATCTCTCGCGAATTATGTCATTGGCTGTACCGACGAAATAGGCAACGCATCAAACACGTAGCGTTCGTGGAATAATTACAATTACCTTGCGAGTGACTCTTAGCACTCATCTTGTTGAAGCTTCAGTCATCAAAGTCGTTAATCGAATTGAAGTTTTCAAGTTAAGATATAAGTCACGGAAATGACGCCAACAGCAGTAATGAAACTTCCTGGCAGGTTTAAAACTGTGTGCCGGACCGACACTCGAACTCGTGACATTTGCCTTTTGTGGGCAGATGTTTTAAGAGCTACACGACCCCTACTCAGGAACAGGCCTCACAGCTTTATTTCCTCCAGTATATCGTCTCCTACCTTCCTCAACTTCACCAAAGTTCTCCTGCGAAACTTGAAAAGCTAATACTCCTGGAAGAAAGGATACCACGGGAACTTGGCTCAGCAACAGCCTAGAAACAGCAGTAATGATTACTGAGAGATAGAATGTGAGGCGTTGACGCACCGAGCAAAGACATTTCGGACGGTGGAGCAGAAGTCGGTGACGTAGACGGCGCAGGCAGCGGCGCCCAGTGCGAGCAGTGCTGCCACCTGGCGGGGCGCCTCCGAACTCTCCGCCCAGCTGATGGCGGCGCCGCCCAGCCCCAATACTGCGTCCACTGTGCATGCCTGCGGCGGGGACGCCATTAATTACTATTAGAATCTCACCCGACAAATTATCAGGCAGTCCTTTGAAAAAGTCATACTGGTTGCCCTGGAGTATATTAAAGAACTGGTACCAGGCACTCGTGTTGCAGTGTTACGGAATTGTTGCCACTAACAGTCATACTCCTACTGATTACGCAGTAACAGGTAATGACAAATTTTGCTACGTTTTATAATTCAGTACGCACTGCCGAAAGAAACTATACATCTAGAAGGACGACGTCGATTTTTGGATGTACTGGCAATGGTTTCAGCATCGTCCTCCAGCAGATAGCGTAGTGGCATTGCTAACAGAGCGCCTTGTGTGTCTACCCTTTGACAGGGAATGCTCAGTCAGAGGGCTCGGTGTAGTGCAAACGTGTGAAGCACACAGGCAACTGTATCACAGAGATTCACTCGTGCTTCCTACAGCCCACTAAACGAGTTTGAAAGGGGTCAAATTGTGGCCTTCCGAGTGGATTGTCGTTCAGGAGAACTACCACACAAGTTGGACGTGCTACATCCATAAGGATGATAACCAAAAATACTAATCGAGCTCATTGTAAAGATCTGTTCAAAACACTGGGGATTTTAACTGCTCCATGTGAATACATTTACCAGTCAGTTATACACATCAAAAATAATATTACTAATTACTGCACAAACAGCTCGTCTATGACCATGCAACAAGAGATAGACTCAACTTACATTTATCAAGAAAAAATAAACATAAAACTTAAAACAACATTTTCTACCACGGAATAAAACTGTACAATAAATTACCAACAGAGATAAAAGAAATTGCAAAAATACACTTATTTAAAAAGGCAGCTAAAAAGTAACTGTTATGCAATACATTTTATACGGTAAAACAGAGTAGGGGTTTGATAAAAATATTGTACAAATAAATAATAATAATAATAATGATTATGAAACATCCAACATTGCACATAACACCTTCACTTTATGTTTTTTTCCTTTCTAGAAATACTTACCCCAAGGTATGCATAGCACAATACTAACACCTCTTCCTCTTTCTGAGCTCAACATCTCACTCATTATGGAGGGATGCTGACTCAGTTTTTCAGGATAGCAAATGGGAAGTTGCGGTACAGAAAATGGCCCAGAGATCACCAGTGTGTGTGTATGTGTGTGTGTGTGTGTGTGTGTGTGTGTGTGTGTATGTGTGAGTTTAGTGAGTGAAGTGTTATGAAACAATATGTGTACAGTGTGTGCAGTAACTGATAGTGAGATATAATTGAACAGTGTGGCATTGCATTATTTAATAAGTTATTTGTAAAAAAAAGTATTGTATACCAGGAGTAAATCTAAAAATTATGTCTAACTAGAAGTCTGTAAATATATTTGTATACAAATTAGCTTATTTTAAATTGGTCTAAACTTGTAAATGCTTTGACATGTCCTATATCCTTGTAAAAAAGTGATCTAGGGATGGATAAAGCTACTGGTACTACAGCTACCACAACTACTACTACGCCAGTTGTGCAATGATGCTGATATCGATGCACCCATAGACAAGATTCTGGACGTCCACACAGCACACATGCCTCCCAGGACCGTCATATTGTAAGGGCAGCAGTGACAGATCATGCAGCTGCCACAGCACCGATAAGCGGGCTTGTGAGCACAGACGTGTCAACAAGAACTGTTCCCCACTGGTTAGTAGCAGTGGGACCCCAGACACATGCATCTCTAGCTCGCCTTCCACTCACGCCGCACCACCGACGTGCACAGCTAAACTGGTGCTGTCAGAGTGTCACTTGGAAGATGAAATGGCACACTGTAATCTTCAGCGATTTATGCAGATTCTGACAGCAAGCAATGATAGTCGTTTGCGCGTACGATGTGCAGGTGGTGAGTGCTGTCTCATACACTGCGTTTGTCCAAGACACACTGGCTGGCCTGGGTTGCGATAAGCTACAACTCTCGTTCACCTTTGATCTTTATGGATGGGATGCTAACCAGCGCTCGGTATGTGCAGAATGTTGTTAGACCCATTCTCTTGCCGTTATTGCAACTGAAAGGTGATGTCTTGTTCCAACGGACTAATGCTCTTCCACACACTGCCTATGAATCTCAACGTGCTCTGCAATATGTGCAGCAACTTCTCTGGCCAGAACAATCTCCAGAATTGTCTCCAATCGAGCACATATCGCACATGACAGGACGAGAAGTGACTTGTGTGACCCATCAACCAACAATTCTTAAAGAACTATGTAAACAGGTCGAGCAGTCGTGGTATAACATACCCCAGGACAACATTCGCCATCTGTACCATCGAATGGATTCCAAAGTCAGTGCCTGCATTGCCATCCATGGAGTCTACTAATATGAATGTTTCAGCATGGGTCGATACCCGGTACATCAGAACAGCTTGTGCTATTGAACTATAAATACAATCGTTTCATGTATCCATACACAGTAAGGAGTGTGTCAGAACTCTCCATTACATTGAAAACAATATACTCAGCTTAACGCTATTCTTTATATTGTTTAAGCACTCAGATATCGATAATAACAATATGAGGGCGAAATATGGAAGCGCGATTCTAAGCATTGTTGCGAGACGAGGTCTGTCAGAGTGGAAGTAATAGTGTCGGTCGAGAGCTCGGAGACAGAAGACATGTCATACTGCCCTTACGTCGGTGATGGCAGAGCTTACCACATGAAAGGCCTGATTTCATTTATATAGCCAGGACAGATTTAGGTGGCTCAACTACGCTAGAAGATGAAGAATTTGAGGTAAAATTCGCAAGCATAGCGCAAAATCGATTGCAGGTTAAGGCTCCTGAGTTTGTAATAATCCCAAGTTTTGCTTGTCAGTTAAAGAAGCCTCCTTATCCTCCAAATAATAATTATTATTCTCCACATCTAAATAAAATGCTGTGGTTGTTGAATGTTAATGTAACTTTGAAACTGAAATAATCTGTTAATTTGGCACTCAGCCATTATTGATACCTATGTCATTAGTATTGTGTTTGTCTATTATTGGTTTCTGAAGTTTTAAATAGACTTAATTTATGAAATCAACTGTCACAACTTTTTTTTAGTAGTTAACAGGACCACAGCAAACTCCTTTTTATCAAATTCATTCATAGTAACAATAAGCTTTAGCCGCTGCTGCTGTGTGCTGCTTTGAATTGCTGTATACCACATGGAAAAAGGCAATCATCTGAAGAGGTGAGTGCAAAACCTAGGGCCAAACCAGAGACACTGACACACCACAACATGTCATGTTCTCTGATCCAGTAAATTCCGTTGCACAAGTCAGCTTCTGTGTCACTTCTAAATTCATATTCAAAGACGCAGTCAAACAGCTTATTCAAATGATAGTTTTAAGCTTTTCATGTAACGATCTGTTGAGGGTTTAAATGACAGTGAAACCGACACTCATACAACACACACACACAGTGTTATGAAGGTTACATTCCGTTTACTAATAGCTCAAGTTGCTTATCGAGTCCATTTCACAGACAAACATGGGCAATATTGGTTGTAGCTACTTTACATATTAGTTGCACATGCGTTACAACGCACCATTGCTACAATAAATCTAGAGTGAATCGAAAACCTCCAAAAGGGTGCATTAATTTTTTCTGGGTGTTTATTATACCGAAGTTGTTAAATTTTGTATTTTTAAGCACAACAATTTTAATATATTTAATTTTCAGAAAGATTAATTCTGGGGTATCGTTCGTTATTCTCACGTGGAATGAACGACTGCTGCAGCCCCAACTGAAGTTTGTCCACAGCACCTCATAAACTGATTATTTTAAGTGTGCTGTACTGGCGGAAGAACGCAAGAAGATTAACTCCAGGACATTTTGCAGCTGCTGTTCTTTGTTTCTTACAAATAATGTTTTTCTTTTTTTTTCATCGAAAAATGTTTGAAGGAAAGAATGTTCATATGTTAACTAGTGCCATGACCAAAATGTAATATTGATGAAAGAAAATATATTTATATATTTGTAAAAGTTTATGTGTACAGCGGTTTAGGGCATAGCAAGGAAAAAAATTATTAATAAAATTTTTCTCCATGTTAGCTGTCTTTTTATAAAAACGGTCTGTACAGAACATACTGACAAGCATCTCAACAGATTTGGGTTTCAGAACATGATGATAAATATTTGCAAACATAAGTTCTCATAAAAAGTGGAGGATTAACTCCTTTATTACACCTAGGAAAACATCTCAAATAGATGGTGTTACATTTTAAGACCATGGACAACCCAGTTTAGAAAACCTGATTCACACCAGGAAATGTCTTCTGTAGAACAAGGAGCAGGAAATGTTCAGGACACTTCAAGAAAAACCAAAAAGCCTAGGATTGCACAAAGTCTTAGGAAGAAGAAAGTGCTGGTAGGTAGTAGCCATGGGCGAGGTGTAGGCCCTCAGTTACAAGAAAGTTTAGGGGCAGTGTACCAGGCCACCAGTATCTACAAGCCAAATGCAGGGCTAAGTGATGTGGTAGAGGACCTAGGGTTTTTATGTAAGGACTTTACAAAAGAGGATCATGTAGTGATAGTTTGTGGGGTGGAAAACAGTTTGGACAGGGATGGGGCACATGACATAGGTGGTGACCTGGACAAGATAGCTTTCCTGACTCATGGCACCAACGTACACTTTGTTGAGCTGTTTCAGCATCATGATCGACCACACCTTGATGGAGCTGTAAGGTGAATCAATGTGGGGTTAGGGATGGCTCTGAGGACAGCCAACTTTGCACATGTTTCTCTGGTGCCCATCGGGACTATCAACAGATGGGGTTTCACTAGGCATGGCCTTTACCTAAACAGAACTGGGAAGGGAAGATGGATACAGCTGATTCATGAAAGTATAGGGGGTGGATCTCGGGCCACACATGGTCAAATACCTGCTGTTATAGGTAGGAAAAATAGGTCCAGACAACAGGTTCCCCTGCCTAAAGAGTATCTCCAGCACTTTGAAAAATACTGACAGTCACTCACAAGACAGATTTTAACACCTCAAATATCACATATAATAGATGTCACAAAGAAAAACAAACCATTGGAAAGAGTAACATGGGGCATTTCATAGACTTAACAATCCTCCTTCAAAACATGCAATCAATAAAAAATAAAATACACTTATTAGAAGTAGATCTCCAATCTTTGAACTGCACAGTAGTTTATGTTACTGAGCACTGGTGTAGAGACACAGAAATCCAACATGTAGTATTATCAGTGTATGAAAAGGCAAACTCTTACTGCAGAACTACTTCAAGGGGTGGAGGATCATGCATTTATATCAAAAAGGAACATAGTTTCAATCAAGAGATGACCTCAGTACAGTAAGTGAAAACAAACACGTTGAAGTATCAGCTGTTGAATTAAAAGGGCTTGATATCACCAAGAAATTAATCATTTTGTGTGTGTGTAGATCTCCCAGTGGTATTGGGGACACTTTTTTCAATAAGTTAACAGAAGTCCTGGAGAAAGTCTCAAGTACAAAGGTCAACATAATTCTGTGTGGGGACATTAACATCAACACTAATACCATAAATGAATCCAGCAGCACATTCATAAACATCCTTCAAAGTTTTGGCATGTCTGTATTGGTCAATAGTGCAACAAGGGTTACTGCAACGACTTCGTCGGTATATGACCATGTGGCCACAAATATGGGCAGGGAAAAATGTGATGTAGCTGTAAAAGATCTCGGACTATCAGCCCATCTCTGTCAAATAACAACAGTAAAATCAGGCATCGAATCATTCCCTAAACTAAAAGCCTACAACGACATCTATCAGAAATCAAAATAAAAGATTTGTCAAAAGAACTAGAAAAACAAATCCGGGATGAAGCGTATAAGGTTCAAATGTTCAAATGGTTCTGAGCACTATGGGACCTAACATCTGAGGTCATCAGTCCCCTAGACTTAGAACTACTTAAACCTAACTAATCTAAGGACATCACAAACATCCATGCCCGTGGCAGGATTCGAACCTGCGACCGTAGCAGCTGCGTGATTCCGGACTGAAGCGCCTAGAAAAGCTCGGCCACAACGGTCGGCTGAAATGTATGAGGAAACCAATGTGAATACGAAAGTCTCTAAATTCTCCACATTGTTTAAACTGAACTTTGAAAAGACGTTTCCAAAAGTATGCATGTCTGTATTAATATCTCACAAAAACAGATGGATAACAGCAGGTATTAAGAAGTCCTGCCAAACACTTAAACACCTCAGTTCTATGAAAAAGATGTGAAATGATCCAGAATTCTTAAATTTCTATCATAGGTACAAAAAGATCTATAGGAAGGCTCTGATTGCTGAAAAAAGTCATTTAATGACAAAATAATATATAATGCAGAGAATAAAAGAAAAGCAGTCTGGTATGTTATAAAAAAGGAAATGGGGAGAGGCAAGCAAACACGGAATAACATACCGGTAAGGGAGGGGGATAAAGTAATAAATGATGCACAGCACTTAGCAAACTATGTAAACGACCATTTTTCAGGAATTGCAGAGAAGTTACAGCAAAAGTTCCCTCAAACAAATGTAACAACTGTAAATAATGTTGCAATACAATACAATGACGTTGCTTCCAACCACAGAAAATAAAATCAATAAAACTGTTCAAAAACTAAAAAATGATCCGTCAGTAGGCTTAGATGAAGTACCAATGTGTGTACTGAAACAATGCATAGGGATTATACAAGGCCCCTTAACAAATACAATAAATGAATCCTTCACATTAGGGAGATTTCCAGAGCAGTTAAAACCGGCAAGGGTTGTTCCTTTGCTTAAGAAAGGTAATGCAGAAAACATAGAAAATTACTGGCCCATTTCTCTGCTGTCACCATTCTCAAAAATAATAGAAGCAATTAGGAAAGACAGATTAATGAATTACGTGAATAAATACCATCCTTTAAGTGAACCACAGTTTGGTTTCCAAAGTGGCAAAAATATGGATTCAGCCATAGTAGAATTCACAAAAGTTGTACTTGATGCTCTTGATGAAGATGAGTATGTCACAGACATATTTTTGGATGTTTCTAAGGCATTTGATGCAGTCGACCACAAGATTCTATTAAATAAATTAGAAGTATTAGGAATAAGAGGGGTAGCTAATGACTGGTTTCGATCATACCTAACAGATAGGGTACAAAGAGCAGAGATAACATGGACTTCAAATAGATCTAAACATTTAGTAAAACACTTCTCAGAACCAAAATACATTAATATAGGGGTTCTGCAAGGTAGCATATTAGGACCAATACTGTTCCTGATATACATCAATGACTTTCACACTAGTGCTACTCATGGTGAAAAAATTCTCTTCCCTGATGACAGCAATATTATAGTCACTGAGAAAACAAGAGAACTCCTTTCCAAGAAAGCAAATGAAACTCTCAAGGAAGTTTATGATTGGTCAATAAGCAATAAAGTGACATTGAACATAAATAAAACAAATGCCACGAATTTCAATTTGAAGAGGAAAAATGACAATGTTAAATTAAAGGTAGATGGCATCTCTATAGACTGTGTAACAAGTGCAAAATTTCTTGGAATGAATATTGATTCTCAGTTGCAGTGGTGTGTACACACAAAGGTACTTGCAAATAGAATGTCATCAGCATGTTATGCCCTTAGAATCCTATCATCAGTGTGTAACATGCAGTGTCTTTTAGTTACATATTATTCATATGTACACTCAATTCTTAGCTATGTGATTCTTTTTTGGGGAACAAATGCCCAAAATATGAACACAATTTTCAAACTCCAGAAGAATAATAACCCAAAATACTAGTCGAGCTCATTATAAGATCAAAACACTGGGGATTTTTAACTACTCCATTTGAATAAATTTACCAGTCAGATGTACACATCAAAAATAACATTGGTAATTACAGTACAAACAGCTCTGCCCATGGCTATGCAACAAGAGATAGACTCAACTTACATTTACCAAGAAAAAATAAACATAAAACTCAGAACAGCATTTTCTACCAAAGAATAGAACTGTATAATAAATTACCAAAAGAGATTAAAGAAATTGCAAAAATACACTTATTTAAAAAGGCAGCTAAAAGTACCTGTTATGCAATACATTTTATACATTGAAGGATTACCCAACTAAAACAGGCTAGGGATTTGATAAAGAAACAAATAATAACAATGATAATAAAATATCCAACATGCCACATAACACCTTCACTTTATGTTTTTTCCCTTCTTTTTTCTTTCTAGTAATGCTTACCTCCAAGCTATGCATAGCACAATACTAACACCTCTTCCTCTTTCTGACCTCAACATCTCACTCACAATGGAGGGATGCTGACTCAGTTTTTCAAGATAGCAAATGGGAGGTTGCGGTACAGAAAATGGCCAGAGATAACCAGTGTGTGTGTGTGTGTGTGTGTGTGTGTGTGTGTGTGTGTGTGTGTGTGGTGAATGAAGTGTTATGAATCAATGTGTATATAGTGTGTGCAGTGACATAGTGAGATATAAGTGAACAGTGTGGCATTACATTATTTAATAAGTTATTAATAAAAAAAGTATTGTATACCAGTAGAAAATCTAATGAGTGTCTCTGACTAGATGTCTGTAAATATATGTGTACACGAATGAACTTATTTTAAATTGATCTAGATTTTTAAATACTTTGGCGTGTCTTATATCCTTGTAAAAAGAGAGCTACAGATGAATAAAGTTACTACTAGTACTACTACTACATCTCCCCACTGACTGATACAAGTACATGGGTTGTGGCAGTTAATACTATAGTTCACATTAGGTCACGCTAATCCATCTTCAAGTACATTATTATTCTTTATTTGTTTCATAAGCCCAGAATAGAATGTAATGAAAAAGTTATAAATGAAAACTAATTTATTTGTGGAATTACGACATTGCACTGGCAGAAGGTCCAACAAATTTATTTCATCTTCATATTTGTTTAATTTTTTGTATTAGCTCATTCAAATTTGTGTTAATGGTGATTAGTTTCAACTGCAGGTACTTATTTTCGAACGATTAGATGAGTCATTCTCATGTGATTTCAATGAAATAATTTCGTAGTATATTTTTTGTACATTTCGAACTGTTCTCAACACTTCACATGTGAAAATATTGTGTCCTTGATGCTATTAACTGCTATACAAGGGGTCATTTGTTAGTAATACGTGGTTAGGACTTGTGTCAGGTGACTAACACATGACCCAGTGTATACTGACTTTCAGCATCAGCAATACAACAAGTGCCAATCAAAATAGAGGCATTTGCATTTATTTTGTATATCAGTTTCCAAATTTCACAGCTAACTTTCAGAGGGTAAAAAAGCGTGAAATGGCAAGGATTTCAAAAATTACTAGCTGCATTTAACAGAGGATACTTTTCAATTGATTGTGTGAAGGCCCACTTGGACGGATTTATGATCTGATCGGTAGCATTCTTTCCACGTTTCCATGCTGACTGTAGATGTTCTGCAAGATAACTTAGCCCATCGTTCTCAGTGCTGGGTGAGTCCACCAGTCTGTTTCCAAGGAGCAGTCGCATCATTTCCACCTACACTGTGTGAACGGAGGTGTGTGCACATCTGCACTGCAACTTTTCTCAAACGATTTTAAAGAAACTATTCGGTAAAAAAAACTGGTTCTAATGCATCTCACAGCCCATCAACATCACGAGAAGCTGCCTATTATTTCATTAAGAGTTGTAGTTATTTTGATATTTCTGTTTTAAGTAGGGTACTGCCAAAACTGGAATACTTTGCAATGAAATATAGGGATTGCTATGAATTTTCGTTTGGTATGTGTTAGACTGTATAATGCTATACACGAAATGGAGCTAACATGTTGAATTTTTATTTAAGCTGGAGACGAGTGCTATAAGCTATATCACTGATCTCCAGAGAACGGATGGTATGTAGTGCATTAACATTCATTCGTGTACGCAAACGAAAGAGTGCAAGTGAATTATTCATAACATCCCTCATATTTCATAAACAGTTCAAGATACTGAAACGAATTTTAGCAAATGATAGCATGCAAAGCGGTGAATAATTTTCCACATAGCGAACATGCAAAACCTTCTTATCTACTATGATGTACACATGTATGAGCTTTTGACAAGGTATTGGCCTTACTTGTCCTCAATTGTTTGTTTAATAGTAGACTGTTTCAGGATTCTGTCAGAACTGCAGCTGCACTACTATGTTAATGAAGTGAAGTTGTGTAAATCCTGCGGTGTTTTGGGAAAAGAAGTTAATTTCAACATGACAACAAGAGGAAAAAAAGAAAAGGTGTGCAAGACAGGTGAAAATAAATCGCTCTCACTGTCAATGTAATCCTGTACCCATTGTCATTTTAATAATAAACAGTTGACTTGTCGAATTATTAGTCATACTGGCATATCTTGTTAATACGATTGTTTGCTGAGGCACTAGCTGTATATTATAAGTTCTGCGAGATAGGCGTTTTTGTGAAGACTTAAGCTGTAAAGCGACACCTTCCCTGCCGTGCTGTCCTGTCTGCATGGGAACCCCCACCACTACTGCCGTCCCTCCTCTCGCACTCCACCTGTACAACAGCAAATTCGACATGGTTCGTATGTTCACAGATAGTACCAACAAACCACATGAAGCTGTGTAAAGCAAGGCAGAAATTTAAAGACCCTCAACTAAGAAAAAAGATTAAAATGAAGACTAATGTCCTGACTCAAGGCAAAATCAATGAAAGAAATAGCATCTGTCTCGTTTATGAGCAAGTGTATCCATAGGCTTCAGGCCTGTGTTTACAGCTGTACTGCTGTATAAGTGAAACACTCGTAATGGTGAGTGTGCACTTCGATTTCATGTTATGTAAATTATGACTTTGTTAAAGTTATGAGTGTTTGTTACTACTGTAGAGCTTAAATTAAATGTATATATTTCTGGAAATTGTGATTTCTTGAATGCTGCTCCAAAGTTGTTTCAAAAAATTATTATTATTATTACTGGTACTGTAAGCTGGAGTAACATCAGCTCAGAGGATAAAAACTTTCTATGCCATGGAGCTCATACATATCTCAGCAAATATCCATGCTTCTTGTAGCAGCATTAGCAATGTTTCTTTCACACTATTTATGAAGTTTCCAAACTGGCCACTGCAGCGTGACAGGTCTGTTAGTTGAGTCAGACTTGTGGTATTCCAACTTCCGCATGTTCGTCTGTTACAGAAGTTACTTTTACGTTTGTAAGGAGTTTTTGTGAATGCTTCATTTGTTTAAATTCAAGTGTAAAACAACAAATTCCTAATTCTTCAATTTGGTTCGAAATGTAGACTATATTTCACAATGGGGAATATTGTCCCATGTTTTGCGGTAACTTTGACCTACACAATTTTAGGCTGAAGTTTTGTATATTTTATCACTTACCGGAACTTATTCTACACATTTCTTACTCCTTTAAACTAAATTCTTCCCCATCATGCTGTCTGGCTTTTACTGTGTCTCACTAAAGAGGCGAAAGCTTCTTGAATGCTTGCCAATGAGCAAAAACGAAATTGACATGATAGGAGAGTAGGTCTTCGAACAGCTAGAGAAGAAATGGGGTGACTATTTAACTTGCTCAACTGATGCTAATAAGATGTATTACAGGGAGGATTTTGTCCAAAATAAACCAGCCCAAAAAGTCTGTAAAAGAAACATTTTCTGTTCCTGAACTGGGTAGCTATGTGTAATTAGTTTCATAACATTTAAATTGTGTTATGCTTTTGAAATGAGTGGCCTAATGAAAATAAACTAATTAGTATTTTCCTTGTTCATTTTCTCTCTTAAATATTAGTTATTTGCCTCAATTTTTGAAAATAACTGATTCATTGAATTGTAGCAACAATATGTTAAATGTATGATTATTTTTGATTGGTTTGAGATGAGCACAGAGCATTTTGTGACTTAATGTGAACAGATGTAATCATGTGCGACAAAGTCCCCCCAAGTAAAGATAACATCTCTATTCTTCAAAAAATTACTGTAGGCATACTCAGTTTCCGAAAAATGGTAACAGCACATTGATTTAGTTACAATAAGAGGTGTAGATAATCAAAAAATTATTACAATTTTCCAGATACCTGTCAACCAATCAGAGATTATCATGTCAAAGATAATGAGTGCATTTTCAGAGTTTTGTATTAGCTTTTTTTCCCATATCGCTTTCATTCTATCGGAATGGGCACCTTTCCATTTGTCAGACCACGTTGTTGTGGTGTTCTTGGGTTTTTATGTCAGATCATCTGCCCAGTCATGAATTTTCCGCCTAAATTTTGTTCTAACTGCTGTATCAAGCTAAGTTATTCATGCTTTCTTCAGCTTTTCCTTGCTGTACCAATTCATTTTATTATTTCAATTTTAGCTTTGCAGAGACTTTTGTAGAGATCAGCAATCTGTTTAGTTAATGTGGTTGCTACCATGTTCTTAACGTATCAGTAGAATTTCAGCCTGCGTCTCCTCCTATTTGAACAAATGTTGGTATACTTTTCAGTTTTTTTATTTGCTTTCGGACAACATGTTCCTTATTCAGTGTAATTTGGACCTAAAATGTTACTGATTTCTTTTCGTTTGAACTCTCTCTCTCCCTCTCTCCCTCCCTCCCTCCCTCTCTCTCTCTCTCTCTCTCTCTCTTTTTTGTTTTCTCCGTCTCTCTCTGTTTAAAATGAATGTTTCATCTCCATAAAGATATTGGTTTGAAGACTGTGCTGTAGTGTCACATTCTGAGTTGCGTTTTTTACGGCAGATATCGTCTGTAAACTTGTTTCCATTTTGTGACACTGAATATTGTAACCAGTTTTTTTCAAGCCAGTCTCCTAACTGTTTTCGCCAAAATATTTCAACAGAGAAACCCCTGCCATTTTCTTTTTTTTTTTTTTGCATTTAAGTTTTAGAATTTTGGGAGACACGCTACTACTACACACACATTTTTTTCGGAAGATATCTGGAGACCTGTTCCTCCAAAGCATAATAACAAAGGAAATATTTTATGGCGAAATTCTAGTTGTGTGTGTAGTATCTTAATACTGGGGTAGTTACTAATTCTTCAGACAAGACAAACTGTAAACCATTGTTTTGGGAACAGAATATCATGACTGTAGTAACATGCATATGCTATGATTTAATTTACACAAAGAAGAAGTTATTGGCAAGAAAACACGGAGAAAATGTACGTTGTTGCAACACAGGAAGGAGCAGATGCACTCATACTCCGTACTATGGACTGTCACGATCAGTTAAAGTTAAAGTAAATAAATCAGAACTTTGTTTCCTCTCCTCTCCTACGGTGGTGCTTGGTGCTGTGTTGTCAAATTCTTTGCTCCTAAGAGTTTCTGTCATTTTCCATGCTTTTACTCTATGAAGTTTTTGTTGTTGCTATGAGCCATCTTTTAGAAATTAAAGGAAGAAGCTCACTGTTCGCAAAAGTGTTGTGTTCTTACTTTAAAATTCACCCCAAACACTTAACAGCTATGAACTCATAGCGTACAAATTATTTCATTAGCTTCGATATCTTGTATAAGAATTGCCCAAAGAAGCATTCGAACAAATGCTGAATGACTAGTTAGTTGCCCAATCAATCCACTATACAGGGTGTCCCAAGAGGAATGGTGACTGTTTTTGGATATGACAGGCAGGAACATATGAAGCGAAATACTTCATGCGGACATATGCCCTATTTTGAGTGGTTTCTGTGGAGTCGCAAAGCATCGACTGTACACCGACCAGCGTAACGCCGTGAAACGGTATCTAGAGGCCACTGACCAGTAGGTCAATGGAAAGAGCACACAGCACCACACCTCCAGGAAGGCAGAGTTCAGCGCCCCCTGTGAACGCTGACTTAACCAGGCGCCCATTGCTGGTCGGGCCCACCTCGTCGTAGACTTTGAGAGCCTCAGCACTGAGTAATAGGAAACGATACTCAGCCTGCGTTCTGCGAGTAGTAATTTTGTGAAAAAACACTTGCCTGTAGGAGGCACAGGAAGCAAGTTATGTTTCTTTTCTTTTTAGAAATACAGTGTCCTATTAATTAGAGAGTTCAATGTACACATCATTTTGGATTCCTACCACCGGTCATCACAACTTCTCTCTTTCTTTGTTTGTACCAGTGCTGACACCCACAGTAGCTGACACTACATCTGGCACCGCGGATTACAGAACCAACGCTGCCTTTGCTCTTTGCCGCTACATCACAGTGCGTCACTAACATTTCTCTCTTTTCCTTCAGAAGAGCGTTGCTACTGATTGTGTTCTTTCTTGGAGACTAGCTGCAACGCTTCCGCTCTTTGTGTATTTGAATTCATTTGTTGCTGTGCTCCTGTCATTAAAATGGAATCTAACCCATTTCCTACATCACCTGTGCCTTCGCCTCCAGTTGCTGCTGGCTTTGATATAATGAAGTTTATTCAGTTTCAGAACCACCAAATGTCACAATTGACGACGGTCCAGGAGCTCGTTGCTGCACAAGCGACTGCGTCTCTGTGCGTTCCACCGTTCCAACCTTTCAATGAACAGCAAGAGGAGTAGAACGATACTACAGACAGTTTGATGCTCATTGTGCAACACATCAAGTGCAAGTTGCCGTGAATGTTTCTTATTTCTTGTCAACGGCCGGCGCAGGAGTTTACCGCCTCGCCCAGAAGCTATTCCCGACTAATCGCTGAGTTACTAGTTTTTGAAGATTTAGTTTCCGCCCTCACTAATTACTGTGAGGACCAGCTACAGGTTGTTGCAGCTCATTATAAGTTCTTTTAACTGTGGAAAAAGCCAGAACAGACATAGGCGACATAAAAATGAAAAAGTTTGCATACTTTGCCTACTTTAATTCCATAATGTCATATGGTATAATATTTTGGGGTAACTCTTCAAGTCAAACAAAAGTTTTCAGAGTCCAAAAGCGTGTAATACGTATTATTTGTGGAGTAAACTCACGGACGTCTTGTAGAAACCTCTTCAAAGAACTGGGTATACTAACTACTGCCTCTCAGTATATTTACTCCTTAATGAAATGTCCTAAATAATATATCTCTTTTTCCAACAAACAGCTCAGTTCATACATACAATACCAGGAACAAAAATGATCTGCACAAGGACTTAAAAGCACGTACTTTAGTTCAAAAAGGGGTCCACTACTCAGGAACACTCATCTTGAATAATTTGCCAGCAAACATAAAAAATTTAGTTACAAATAGAGATCAGTTTAAAAGGAGCCTGAAAGACTTACTGGTGGCCAGCTCCTTCTACTCCATTGACGAATTTTTTAATAGAAACAAAAGATGTATTGTATGTATTCATACTATTGGTATTGTTATTTCAGCTTGAAAAAGAAAAAAGAAAAACAAAAAAGAAAAATATTGACATGTTCCACATCCACGAGGATCTCCTCAGCACGGATCTATGGAACGAAAAACTAATCTAATCTAATCTAAACAACCGTCAGTGGGTCACTGAACTTCTAGGTTTGACACGACAGTGTCGTTTTCAATGTAGCCGTGGACAGTACTATAGTGATGCAAGGATTTGCGATGGACAGGAACAGCCTTGCGACCAACGACCACGCGCAAATAGGCTACCGCACCATGGACAGAGTAAACTACTGTCAGCGTATGTGTCTGCTGTGAAATCATGTCCCCACTGCTTCTCTAAGCACAAACGCCAGGTCATGTACAGTCTGTGTGCTTGCAACAAAAAAGAACTCTACCCACGTTCTCTCTGGTAAGCGTGGAGCAACTTCTCACTCAGTGGATGCGGTTTCTTTCTAAACCGGCTACCGGTAGCAGTAATGACCAAATTCAAGATGTGCCCGCACACCGCCCGGGTACTGTGCGACGATAGTCAAACAAACTGCTTGTGAACTTACTCACTACCGCACGCTGCGTGCGACTTCGGACACTGGCGCTTCCGTGACACTGCTTAATCGTGGCGCTTATGAACTGTTGGGCTTGCCGCAGTTGACAAAATCTTGTACGCAACTTACTGCGTAAACGGTCAGGGCATTCCAGTACTTGGTACATGTAGTTTGCCTGCCACATTCCAGTTTCACACCAGAACAGTGACATTTACAATTTTGCATCGCGAGACTGTGAAAATATTTTTGGGTTAGATTTATTTGATTTGTTTGGTCTTCGTATTCAGGACATCGTATTTACTGTTTCTGCTTTCAACCCAAAAGGCAGTGTTACTCAATAAGTTGCAGAATTTCCTGATTTATTTTCTGAAGGACTTAGCAGAGCAAATAATTTTGCGGCACATATTACAACGAGCCACGAGGAGTGGCCGCGCGGCTTGAGACGCCATGTCACGAATTGTGCAGTGCCTCCCGCCGGAGGTTCGAATCCTCCCTTGGGCATGAGTGTGTGTGTGTTGTTCTTAGCATAAGTTAGTTTAAGTAGTGTGTAAGTCTAGGGATCGATGACCTCAGCAGTTTGGTCCCTTAGGAATTTCACCAACATTTTGAACATTACTATGAAGGACAATGGGCAACCTAAGTCTTTTCGGGCGCGTCTCATCCCTCATGTATTTAGAGAGAAAGTTGCAAATGAACTTAAACAAAGGAAAGACAATAGCGTTATTGCTCCTCTCCAGGCTAGTCAATGGGCTTCTCCCTTAGCAATCTCACCAAAGCCTTCTGAAAGACTTCGTCTTTGCGTTGATTTTAAATCCACTGTGAATCCTCAAACAATAATTGATACTTGTATATAGCCTCACTCTGAGGAATTAATGACGGGCTTGTTGGAGGCCGCTGTTTTTCAAAAACTGACTTACGCGATGCGTGTTTGCAAATGTCACTAGATGAAGAGTCTCAGAAAGTGTTTGTGGTCAACAAACATTTAGGTTTGTTGAAATTTTTGCACTTACGCTTTGGCAGCACTTCCGCGCCTGCCATGTTCCAACACTACTTACAACATCTTACTACAAAAGTACCGTCCGCAGCTCATGGTCGTGCGGTAGCGTTCTCGCTTCCCGCGCCCGGGTTCCCGGGCTCGATTCCCGGCGGAGTCAGGGATTTTCTCTGCGTCGTGATGACGGGTTGTTGTGTGATGTCCTTAGGTTAGTTAGGTTTAAGTAGTTCTAAGCTCTAGGGGACTGATGACCATAGATGTTAAGTGCCATAGTGCTCAGAGCCATTTGAACCATTTAACCTGCCATTGTAACAGCAGCAACCGATCTTTCTTTCTTTCTTTTTTTTTTTTTTTTTTTTTTTTTTTTTTTTTTTTTTTTTTTTTTTTTTTTTGCAGAAGTACCATTTGTTCAAATTACTTGGACATATTGTGGTGTCAGAACGTATACCAGAGCAACAACCTTCGTACGCTTTTTCAAGTACACTCCTGCACTCCTGGAAATTGAAATAAGAACACCGTGAATTCATTGTCCCAGGAAGGGGAAACTTTATTGACACATTCCTGGGGTCAGATACATCACATGATCACACTGACAGAACCACAGGCACATAGACACAGGCAACAGAGCATGCACAATGTCGGCACTAGTACAGTGTATATCCACCTTTCGCAGCAATGCAGGCTGCTATTCTCCCATGGAGACGATCGTAGAGATGCTGGATGTAGTCCTGTGGAACGGCTTGCCATGCCATTTCCACCTGGCGCCTCAGTTGGACCAGCGTTCGTGCTGGACGTGCAGACCGCGTGAGACGACGCTTCATCCAGTCCCAAACATGCTCAATGGGGGACAGATCCGGAGATCTTGCTGGCCAGGGTAGTTGACTTACACCTTCTAGAGCACGTTGGGTGGCACGGGATACATGCGGACGTGCATTGTCCTGTTGGAACAGCAAGTTCCCTTGCCGGTCTAGGAATGGTAGAACGATGGGTTCGATGACGGTTTGGATGTACCGTGCACTATTCAGTGTCCCCTCGACGATCACCAGTGGTGTACGGCCAGTGTAGGAGATCGCTCCCCACACCATGATGCCGGGTGTTGGCCCTGTGTGCCTCGGTCGTATGCAGTCCTGATTGTGGCGCTCACCTGCACGGCGCCAAACACGCATACGACCATCATTGGCACCAAGGCAGAAGCGACTCTCATCGCTGAAGACGACACGTCTCCATTCGTCCCTCCATTCACGCCTGTCGCGACACCACTGGAGGCGGGCTGCACGATGTTGGGGCGTGAGCGGAAGACGGCCTAACGGTGTGCGGGACCGTAGCCCAGCTTCATGGAGACGGTTGCGAATGGTCCTCGCCGATACCCCAGGAGCAACAGTGTACCTAATTTGCTGGGAAGTGGCGGTGCGGTCCCCTACGGCACTGCGTAGGATCCTACGGTCTTGGCGTGCGTCCGTGCGTCGCTGCGGTCCGGTCCCAGGTCGACGGGCACGTGCACCTTCCGCCGACCACTGGCGACAACATCGATGTACTGTGGAGACCTCACGCCCCACGTGTTGAGCAATTCGGCGGTACGTCCACCCGGCCTCCCGCATGCCCACTATACGCCCTCGCTCAAAGTCCGTCAACTGCACATACGGTTCACGTCCACGCTGTCGCGGCATGCTACCAGTGTTAAAGACTGCGATGGAGCTCCGTATGCCACGGCAAACTGGCTGACACTGACGGCGGCGGTGCACAAATGCTGCGCAGCTAGCGCCATTCGACGACCAACACCGCGGTTCCTGGTGTGTCCGCTGTGCCGTGCGTGTGATAATTGCTTGTACAGCCCTCTCGCAGTGTCCGGAGCAAGTATGGTGGGTCTGACACACCGGTGTCAATGTGTTCTTTTTTCCATTTCCAGGAGTGTACTTTCATCCATAGGTTTGAAGTGTCGTCTGGACAAATGTGTCTTTTTTTCAGACCGAAATTTAGTACTTAGGCAATGTTCTTAATAGCCAAGGCGTTCGTCCCCCACAATCACACTTACAGACCATCTGGGACCTCCCTGCCCCGCGGATCGTGACGGAATTGCAGTCAGTTCTCAGGAAGATGACACGCTAAATCCGGTTTATACCCAACGCAGCCCATATCGCGGCTGTTTTGCATCGTTCGTTTAGACCAGAGGATGCAAAGAATGCATTCCTGAGACCTGAAAGTTCCTTGTTGAGTGACAGCCTGTGGTTTTGACATTGGACGCCTCTTCGTTCAGAATCGGAGCTGTGGTCTCACGCACATTTGGTTCACAGGACAGGCCGATTGCTTTCGCTTCCAAGTTCTTGACCGAAATTCAACGTAACCATTCCAAAATCGAGAAGGATGCGCTCACTATTATCTATGGCGTGACAAAGTTTCATTGCTTTCTGTTTGGTCGGAAGTTTTACATAGTGACGGACCGTAAGCCACTTCAGTCTTTGTTCCATCCATCAAAATCTATTTTCCGTCATGCACATCTCAGAAGCTGCAACGTTGGGCTTTGTTGTTCTCACTGTATCAGTACGAAATATTGTACCGGCCCACGTCGAAGCATGCAAATACTGAAGCCCTTTCTCGCCTTCCTGCTGGTCCTGATCCGGAATTCGATGCGAATTCCGCATCTTATTGTCAGCTCGATTAGCAGGACACTAACATTTACAGGCTTTTCTATTGCACTATAACGATATTACTCAGGCCACAAAAGGATACTCTGACTTGAACATTTTGTTGTACTACATCCATACTGATTGACGTTATCCAGTGAAAAACATTCAGAATTATTTTGTGCGCCGATAATTTGCTTGTCGGCGTAGCCTCTCCATCCAGCATGGTATGATTTTATATTAAAACGGCTCTGGACAGTAGCGTGTGTGCCGCGCGGGATTAGCCGAGCGGTCTCGGCGCTGCAGTCATGGACTGTGCGGCTGGTCCCGGCAGAGGTTGGAGTCCTCCCTCGGGCATGGGTGTGTGTATGTTTGTTCTTAGGATAATTGAGGTTAAGTAGTGTGTAAGCTTAGGGACTGATGACCTTAGCAGTTAAGTCCCATAAGATTTCACACACATTTGAACATTTTTGAGTAGCGTGTGCTTATTCCTAAAGTGTTGCAAAAAGATGTGTTGCGGTTGCCCCACCAAGGAAATTGGGGATTTGTACGTACAAAAAAGTTAGCGTGTCGGCACTGTACTTGGCCGAGCACGTTCGCCCACATTGAACAGATGATACCACTGTGCCGTGCTTGTGCTAAAACTCTATCGGACCTATCGCAAAGGTTTTCAGCTTGACCAAGGTCTCAATTGCCATGGCAACGAGTGCATAATGATTTTGGAAGTTCCTTTTGGAATACTCGTTGGCTTGTTGTTGTGGACTCTTTTAGGAAATATCCGTTTGCAGTGCCCGTGAATGTTTGCCTGAAGTGTTGGTTACAGAGAACGCACCACAGTTTCTGGTTCAGGACTTCGAACTGTTTTGTACAGCCAATGGTATCACTTACCTTACTAGTGCTGTGTTTCACCCTCAGTCGAATGGAGAAGCTGAACGATTTGTGTTTACGTTCGAACAACAGATGAACAAACGACGTCCCTCCCACACACGGGAGCAAGGACTGATGCTCTTCCTCGCAACATACCGCTCCCAGCCCCGTGACGGTCCGTAGCCGGCGGAGCTTCTACATGGCTGGCACAACCGCACACTGCTATAGTTGCTGAACTCACAGCAGCATACAGTGCCTCCCACACTGTGAAAGTATCGCTTTGCCGCTAATGATTCTGTTCTTTTCAGAGTTTCCGGTCGCACTAGGCGCTGGGAGAGAGGAGCGATTCTTCCCAATTTGGATGCTTGCATGTATTTAATTCGAGGTCGTGCTGCGTTGCTGTGCCGCCATCAGAACCTGATTTGTGCTTGTCGCGTGGGAGATTCTTCCGAAGATTTTCTGTCCCCAGATACACATCCTACCGGGATCTCGCGGACGGCCCCTGGATGCCTCTTCAGCACCAACTGCAGAACCGATGGAGTTGGACCCATCGCCCTCGCCACCGCAGCAGCTCAACTTGCCGCCGCTCGTCCTGGAGCCGGCCGTGGACCCGGCGCCGTCGTCGTTGTGGCCGCCGCTGTCCTCTTCACTGCCCTCTCTGTTCTTCGTCGGACTGGCTCAGAAAAAGGGTGGGCGCCTTTCCGGGGGTTTTCCAACCGGCGCTCGCGTCGGAGCACAGGAAGAATGCCAGGGAATGCCCAGGGGCTCGGCGTCGGTGCCAGCTGCGGCTCGTGGCTCCTCACCTCACCCTGTTGTTGTAAGATGGCTGCTTACATGACAATGGTCCGACATTTTGGGGGACAGGAATGTGCAGTTCTGAAGCATCGACTGCATACCAACCAGCACAGCACTGCGAAATGGCATCAAGAAGGCGCTGGCCTCCATGCCAATGGAAAGAGCGGGCACTTCCACGAAGCCAGACTTCAGTGTCCCTTGTCAACATTGACTTAAACAGTCGCCCATTGCTGCTCAGGCCCTGTTCGACACAGACTTTGAGAGCCTCAGTACTGAGTAATAGGAAGACAATTCTTAGGCTGCGTCCTACAAGTACGAGGGGCGTTTGAGAAGTCCGTGCAAAATTAAAAACTACTTACGTATTTGGGGTAAACCTTTTTTATTTTCCGACATAGTCTCCTTTTAGACTTATACACTTCGTCCAAAGCTGTTGTAATTTGTTGATCCCTTCCGAATAATAAGAATTGTCCAAGTCTGCAAAATAGCTATTAGTTTCTGCAATTACCTCATCGTTTGAATAAAATCTTTGCCCCGCCAGCCGTTTCTTCAGATTGGGGAACAAATAGTAGTCCGAGGGAGCCAAGTCTGGAGAATAGAGAGGAAGTGAAACGAGTTGGCATCCTATTTCCATTAATTTTGCGACCACAACTGCTGAGGTGCATTGTCGTGATGGAAAAGAACTTTTTTGCGGTCCAATCGCCGGCGTTTTCCTCGCAGCTCGGTTTTCAAACGGTCCAATAACGTTGAATAATATTCACCTGTAATAGTTTTACCCTTTTCCAGATAGGCGATGAGGATTATCCCTTGCGAATCCCAAAATACAGTCGCCATAACCTTTCTGGCCGAAGGAATGGTCTTCGCCTTTTTCGATGCAGATTCTCCCTTGGTAATCCATTGTTTAGATTGTTGTTTGGTCTCAGGAGTATAGTAATGTATCCATGTTTCATCCACAGTGATGAAACGGCGATTAAAGTCCTGCGAATTCTTCCTGAACAGCTGCAAACCATCCTTGCAACACTTCATACGATTCCGTTTTTGGTCAGGAGTGAGCAATCGCGGAACCCATCTTGCGGATAGCTTTCCCATGTCCAATTGTTTATGCAAAATATTATGTACCCGTTCATTCGAGATGCCCACAGCACTAGCAATCTTACGCAACTTAACTCTTCTGTCATCCATCACCATGTCATGGATTTTATCAATAATTTCTGGAGTCGTAACCTCCACAGGGCGTCCAGAACGTTCAGCATCACTTGTGCCCATATGGCCACTCCAAAAATTTTGAAGCCATTTATCTACTGTTCTAATCTAAGGTGCAGAGTCACCGTAATGTTTATCAAGCTTCTCTTTAGTCCCCTGAGGCGTTTTGCCTTTCATAAAGTAATGTTTAATCACCACTCGAATTTCTTTTTCGTCCATTTTTTGACAATCACTCGACTTCCTTGATTCACACTAATGCCAAACACAAAGAAATAGACGAATGGTGTGTGTTCTTTCCAAAGATGTTACTAACTAAACATGACCTCGATACGCGCCGGTAGTGCCCTCTCTCGGACTTTGCACTAACTTTCCAAACGCCTCTCGTAGTAATAATGGGAAAAAATACTTGCATGTAGGAGACACAGGAAGCGAATGAATTTGTATATATTTTTTTTGTTTTTTGGAAACGAAGTGTCCTATTAATTAGAAAATTTAATGTACAGATCATTTTGGATTCCTGCCATTGGCCATCGCTACTTCTCTCCTTCCTTTTTTGTGTCAGTGCTGACTCCCACAGTAGCCATCACAACAGTTTCGAAGATAGAACACATTTAAAGTACATTGTCATTTATCTTCTGTGTTATTCGATACAGTGCCAGATTTGCACATGTGTATACTACAATAGTTAGTGAACATTACGGTATGTATTTTGAAAAGTACCACATTAAAAATACATATTTTAACCAAAAAAATGGTTCAAATGACTCTGAGCACTATGGGACTTAACATCTATGGTCATCAGTCCCCTAGAACGTAGAACTACTTAAACCTAACTAACCTAAGGACATATTTTAACACATTAATCTCAAAGCATTATTGTACACATCACGTTACAGCTACTGTACAGTTCACAATAATTGTTGCGGTATCTCACCGTCAACTTCAATGCATTTGTGCTTCTTGAGAGGACACGCCATGTTGCTTGTCTGGATGCCTCTGCACGTTCTCTAATAAGAGCAGCAGCATTCACGATGCGACCAAGCAGTTCATCTCGCGTATTTTCCTAATGTGTGTATATCTCAGATTCCATACAATCCCATAAACAAAAAATCTAATGGCACAAGGTCTGATGATCTTGGTGGCCAGTTAATGGTACTATTGGGACCAATTTAGTGATTAGGGTAAGTGTGCTGATGTGCCCTTATACGTCTGGTAAAATATGAAGGGGCTCCGTCAGGCAGGAAGTATATTGTAGTCTGTGTGGCCAAAGGAACATCACCAGGGTGTCCTAAAAATGCAAGAAATTCTGTCACGTAATTCAGGTCATGTACATTATGTACAGTAGATTTCGCTGTTCTCGCTATGAGGACGACTTTGGATGCACGCTCACCTCAAAATTAAGCTCCAGTTGCGACGATCTACTGCTTGAGGGAAAATGATAGTATTAAATCATGATCTATAACATCCGTACTGATTTTCAATAATAGGACAATTTCCCTCCAAGTACCACAGCATATGAGTTATTGTCACTCGGTCGTGTGATAAATTAATCACCTCTCAAGGGATCGCACAGCAACTAGTATAAATGTAGAGATGCTGCTTCAAAACCGAGACATTCCACGATGACACCTCATAGTACAAACATAAATGTACAATGCTTTTATGAGGAGTGTGGACAATTTGGTTAAGATGTATGTTGCATTCGTTGCATTCACCAATGATGGACGCTTATTCAGAATGTTTTCACCAATCGTCACTTTGCCAAAGCCTTTTAGAACAGTAAGATGTGCCAAGACTCAACATACAGCAGCGTAGTGGATGCGATTTCATCATGGAAAATGATGGGACATGAAATGTCATTTTAACATATGGTAATATAGCAAATGTACAAATGTTTCAAATGGGTCATTGAAAACTAGTATGGTCTTTTTTTAAAAGAAAAGCTGTATATTGTTTATTCAGCTCCTCCTATACCTCTTATAGGTTTCAGACTAATATTTGTTATATGATGGCTACGCAGTTTTTCAAGGATGCAGAGTGCACAGAATAACAGTGGCCGCATAGGCATGCTGCGAGCTACGATGTTTTGAAGACTTTCCCACACTTCACAGCCAGCACCTTGTTAGAATCTTCAAGACTGCTTCTGCGAGTTCTGAGCCTGTAAAGATGAAGCCCCTTAGTGAAATGATGATACTTCACCAGGACTATTAAGTGCCCACAATTATACTCTAGTGATCCGGCAGGTATTTATATTTTAAGATAATTTCTTTCCGTGTTGTTGTGTGCACGATTTGGCTGGAGTCTCAAGACGAATTTCTTCTTCTTTTATTGCAGAAGAGAATGTACCCACGTTTCTGGCGCATGGTACCATCTGGATGACCTGATCTGCATTCCAGAGGATGGCTAATGTAAAGCTTTTTTTCTTGTTTGTTGTAGAATTTTTCAGTGACATTGCTGCTGTATTATGGATGAAGTGCAATATAGCCCAACAACTATACATTCCACTCTGCAGTCTGTTATTGGCATTGATTCAGCTCCAAGTTTGCCTACATCAGAGGTTCAAGTAACTGAGCCAACTACCAGTCCATCTATAGTGGACATCCAAGTAATTCAGGAGTCGTCTGTCACCAACATGACCTCATCGAGGATGACACCAGTCGCTAAGGGGTAAGTACGTAAGTAGTAATGGTTTATTTTATTACCATTCTAAAATAATATTTTGTTGCGTATTACTCATGAAATTTATTTTCTTTCTACATGCCCTCGAGGATGATGATAACATGAGTGATGGATTGATGCAGCTGTTGTGGAGATCACATTAAATGAGCTAATCCAGCTAGTTACTCGTTTCTCAAGTGTTAGCTTGTGGGGGGATGACACTACTTATCGAGGGGCAAAGGTGTAACTAATAGCAATTCAAATTTCTATCTATCTCACGAATTTACCTGCATTACTTATGAGATTTTTGTTTCTTTCTAGGTGCACTCAGTGATTATGTTGTGATGAATGAGATCAATGTTTATCCACTGCCAGAGTTGGATAAAATATTACCGTTTCCGAAATGCAGGAAAGAAGATCTGGTAAGTGACTCAGCCATATGCTCTTCCTTAATGTGTATACACATGATTATGATTCATTTATATGGGGGCCAGTTTTATACCTCTTCCAAAATATATTACAGCTAAAATGCACATACGAATGTACAGAATGTTGCTGAGGCAGATTCATTTAGCTTTGTATGGTTGCTTCTTGTTTGCAATATAAATTACCCAAAATACACACACTGAGCAAGAAGATACCATACATTGATGTTGGTGTAGCTGTCACTGCCAAATGTAGATGTTGGCGTGTGGTGGAGGAATTTTGGACGTGGATGGAAACTGTCAGCATGTGCCATATTAAAAATTGGCCGAAATCTACAAGTGTTTTATTGTTCCCAGCAACAGTTCTGTGTTCCATTCTGTCTGTGTTGCAGGGTCCCCCAATGCTGAGGACGCTACTTCTCTGTCTGCAAAACAGCTTGGTGTGGAAGGACTACCTCAGCAACCCATGCAATGTGCTGCGGTGTGGCGGCCGTGTACAGTTGCGAAGTTTTGACGACGTCAGGATGCGCCGGCAGCCAACTCAGCAGCCTTCATCCCGTTGCCTCAGTGTCGCTCGCTGAGAGCTGCCGGGTGGTCCACTGCGTGCTTCTTCGCTGTCGTGGTTAAGATTGTGGTGACAACAAGCGCCTGCAATCTGACAGCCAAATCTGCGGCCCTCGCCTCGGAATGCTTCCAGCGTGTGTTGGGAGACAACAGAACTGCCCGCAGTAGCGAGCCATCAAGTAGCCTGCTGCTGGCTGGCTATGGACTCCGCGTTGGCCTCAGAGGGTCGAACCAACGACTTGCTGTGCACTGGAATGCTGGCACCTATCTGCTGCCACACTTGAATCCACCTCGTTAGAAAATGGGCGCCTATTTATATGCGGCTGTGCACCTCTGTTTTGCTAACGCGCTGCTCCGAGTCATGTACTCATAACACCTAGGTTGCGCCAGTGAGCCCCTTCTGCTTGTACCTTGCACCATGCAAACGGCTGTGTTTACTCTTTTCAGTGGTTCGATGGCCCTGCGGCCTCCATTCTACTTCGCAACCGCCTGTCAGCGTAACTTACTGCCAACAGGCCCGTGCCTGGCTGTAACTTGTGCGCTCAGAAATATTGCACCGAATCTAACTTTCCTATCTTAAACGATGGTGCTGCTACATTGACATTATAACTTCAGAGGCATCCCATTCTCCGTAAAACTGCATAACATACCAAAATTCGAGAGGCAGAACCTAGGTTATTCAGTTCACATTTAAGGCCTGAGGGTAGGTGACGACAGTGAGACAGCTGATGATGAAGAGCACACAGTTCAGAAGAAAGTAAAGCATAAAGTAGTTGGAGCCCTCTACTTTTCAAAATTAGCTGTTGAGTACCCAAAACCCATTGACCTCTTGTTATTCTCCAAGGGTGAGAAGCAGCACTACACCTGGATCAAATACATGTCCTGCCTATTGTCTGCCCAGTTATCAACACTTTGTGTTGCATACCATTTTTGTCATAGACGGTTCAGCTCTTTTACCTACAGTGGGTATCTAGAAAGGCATGCGATTGCTCAGGCCAGGAATCAGCACTTGTGGAAGTGCTTACTGAGAATAAAAAAAACTCTTTGAGTTTAAGAATGCCCACCACAAAGAACGGTGTCCCTTCACAAAATATGCTGACTGTGAGTGCCTCCTAGCTTCTGTGGAACATTGTGAAGGCAACCTCAATGCCTCTCATACTGTCTTTACAGAATGGCACACACCATACACAACAGCAAAAAAAGTTGTTTGCTTATATGAATGAAACCTGAACAGTTTAAAATCATACATCAGGGATGAACCTGTGAGATGGTTGCTCTATGAGCTCGAAAAACTCACATGGCGTGCTGATGAGATTTATCAGATTCAAACGACTGACTTGTAAGGCAATGATGCTTTATACGAGCAAGCAGTTGATTGTCGTATTTATATGGGCTGTCATTGGACAGAGAGGCAGACACTCCAAGTAGAGACCGCTGTTATCTAATAGGGAAGTTCTGTGGGGCAGCCCAAAACACACAGCAACTGTCATAACATGTACCCATCTTCTTTTGTAGTTTGAGTGGGTATGATTCTCACTCTCTTATTGAACACATGGGCGATTTCAATTCGAATGATGAAAAGGCCATTGTCATATCTGACACTAGTGAAAAATGCATGTCATTTTCCAAGCGAATTACACCAAAACTAATGCTACAGTTCCTGGATTTGCTGTGTTTCATGCAAGCATTTCATCAGAAAACTTACTGAGACAGTATGACAAGAGGATCTGCATATCACCAAAGCTGCATATCTTGATGATGTAAAGTGTCAGATTGTGATGAAGATGTGGGTCTTTCCTTATGAATACTTGGATTCGATGTAGAGACAAAAGCACGCTGCCCAACACAACCGCATTCTGCAGTAAACTCACAGGCACTATCGTAACGGATGCAGAGTATAAGCATGTGGTGACCGTTTGACAGGAGTTCAATTTTGCGGACTGTGCCAGATTATCCATGAACACCGATCCACACGTGGTCACAGATATTTTTGTGAAATTCCAAAGTGTATGCCTGGTTACATACTCTCTGGACCCTGCCTTCTGTTACAAAACACTGGGGCTTTAGTAGGACTCAATGTTGAGAAAATGAGTCAGCACTGAACTGTTGACCAATGTACACATGCTACTCTTCTTGGAACGCAGAATTATTGGAGAACTTCGTCCGTGGATGGATCTGAGCACTATGGGACTCAACTGCTGTGGTCATAAGTCCCCTAGAACTTAGAACTACTTAAACCTAACTAACCTAAGGACAGCACACAACACCCAGCCATCATGAGGCAGAGAAAATCCCCGACCTCGCCGGGAATCGAACCCGGGAACCCGGGCGTGGGAAGCGAGAACGCTACCGCACGACCACGAGATGCGGGCCTTCGTCCGTGTGTGCACAGGTATGCAAAGGCGAATATCCTTTGAATGAGCAAGGAGGAGTACAGGCCATCTGACGATCTGTGTTACTTCCTTTACTTGGATTTAAACAACCTCTATGAACACATCATGCAGCAATATCTGTCGACTGGAGGGTTCCAATGGATGTCCAATGAGGAAATCGCCAGACGCATGATATGGCTGTTGATTCTGCTGACAGATATGTCTTGGAGGCAGAACTGGCATATCTTATCCATTTACACAATGTGCACAGTGACTTGCCATTGGGTCTGGAGCGCCTACCCATGTGCAAGGTGGGGTATTGGGCTACATACTCATCATGAATGTAACGCACAGTAGTGCCTGACAACCATGCAGCCAGTATTGGATAAAGTTATGACCTTGAATGTACCACATATAATTGCCTCAGGTGTTTCGGTAGGATGGGTGACCTTAGATACAACTTGCTCATCTGCCTCAAGTGTAACCTGACACCGGATATAACCAGATATAACTGGTTACACCCAATTTGTAGCCATAACGTACACTCCATAACTACTGATTCAAACTGGTCTGACATTATTGACAGCGTCAGTATAGTGACAGGGATTAGTGATCACGATGTCATCATAGTTATGACTAAAGTTAGTAAATCTCTCAAGAAGGCTAGGAGAGTAGTTATGATGCAAAGAGCAGGTAATCAAATATTAGTATCCTACATAGACAATGAATCGGTATCATTTAGTTCCAGTAAGATGTAAGTAGATGAATTATGGACGAAGTTGAAACTCATTATAAATGTTTCAACTAAGATAAATGAGGACGAAAAAGACCCATCGTGGTTTAGTAGAAAATTCGGAAAACGTTGAAGAAACAGAGACTGCAGCTCTCTCAGTTCAAAAACTAACGCGGAAATTTCGACAGACAGAAGTTAGTAGTGTATCTATAAAAAGATTCATACGTGATTGATAGAACTTTCACCAGAACTTAGCGAAAGATCTTGCCGAGAACGTGGCTCTACGTAAAATCATGAAGTGGCCCGAAGGTTTCTGTTCATTCGCTCGTCGACCAATATGGTGTGGCAACAGAAGACAGCAGAAGAAAAGGCAAACCTCTAAATTTCGCGTTTACAACGCACTTGACACAGTGCAAAACTGAAGACTTAACGAAATTCAGAGCATAAAGAACAGGTTCTCAAATATGTGAGTGGCTCGAAGAATTTTTAAATGATAGGACCCAGTATTAGTCATAGAAGGCGAGTGTTCATCAGCGAAAAGGGCAACATCATGAATGCCCCAGGAAAGTGTGGTAGGAACACTCTTATTCTCTATATAGGCCTACATAAACCACCTGACCTACAGACAGGGTGAGCAGCTGTCAGCGACTCTTCATTGACGACGCTATAGTGTGCGGGAAACTGTTGTCGTTGAGTGACTGGAGGAGTATATAGGATGACCTAGACAGGATTTCCATTTGGTGTTGTAAACGGCAACTAACTCCAAAGGCAGAAAAAGTATGCTGAAGCAGATGAATAAGGAAAACAGTACTGAAATGTTCGAATACAGTATTTGATGTAAACAGTCTTCACGGGTTTGCCGCCGGTTCACGTTGTGCAAATTCCACAATATTTCCTCGGAGCAACTGTCCGACATCTTCAGGTGATTCAACCTTGCTGGTGGCTAGGTACGACTGACGATATCTGCACGTCGACGCCCCGTTTCTAGAACACGAGCGCGGAGAATGCGCAGGTGATGGCGTCTGGCACTGTGAGCAAACGCAGCGTACACAGCACGTGCAGGAGAGCCGCTCTGCGATGTAAGGCAGAGGGCATTTGAATATAGCACCATCTATCTGTAAATCATTGCGCATTCTCCACGAGCGTGTTCTGGAAACAGGACGTCGACATGCGGATACCATCAGTCGTAACTAGTCTCCAGCAAGGCTGAACCACCTGAAGATGTCGGACAGTTGCTCCGAAGAAATATTGTGGAATTCGCCCAACGTGATCCGACAGCAAACTCGTGAAGACTGTTTACAACAAATACTGTATTCGAACATTTCAGAACTGTTTTCCTTATTCATCTGCATCAGCACACTTTTGCTGCGTTTGGAGTTAGTTGCCATTTACAACACCAAATGGAAATCCTGTCTAAGTCTTGCTTGAAGAGTCACACAGTATTTGTTTCGTACCGCAGTCACGTCGATTAAATATCTAGGCTAATGTTGCAAAGCGATGTATAATGGAACATGCACGTAGGCTGGTAGCAGGCAAGACGAATGGTTGACTTTGTTTTATTAGGAGAATTCTAGGAAGCTGTAGCTTACATGTAAACAAAACTGCGTATGGAATACTAGTGTGACGCATTCTTGATTACTTGTCGATTGTGTGGGATTCCCATCAGATCGAACAGAAGAAAGACATCGAAGTAATCTAGAGGCTTGCTGCTAGATTTTTTTATCGATAGGTTCGAGCAACACACGAGTACTACGGAGATGCTTCGAAAACTCAAATGGGAATACCAGTAGGGAAAAGGACATTGTTTTCGCGAAACACTATTGAGAAACAACTTTGTTTGTGTGGCCATCCTCCGCTGCAAGCATATAAATACTTGTTTTGTAAATAAAACTGCCTTTTCCTGCTACTAGTTACTTTATTTAGCCCTTATGCGTTTCGCCTTTTCCTGTTCTAAGGTATCATCAGTGGGATCTATAACGATACAGTTTTGTTAGTTTTAGATTATTAAACGTTCACTTTGGCAATTTTTTGTTAAAAAGTAATTACTTACGATTTGCTGACCTGCGTTTCCTCACATGTAGTCTAGAGGTCGCACTACCAATTTTATCATTGCCATATAATCACAACTTTGTGCTCTGGCCCTCCTCAAACTGATCACCATGTTTCTCACTCTTCTTTGTGGTATACTATTGTTCTTTTGACTCTCGATACAACTATTTCGTCGTACACTGTTTTTCACAAAGTAAAAATCACGAGTCCATTACGTGTTTCATCCTCTTTGCTATGTTTATGTATTTGTCAACCTAACGAAATATATGTTCGAGACTAACTTCTATTTATGATCTTTATACCGTGTGTGTGTATGCGTGAGAAACAAAGGGGGGTAGAGCCGACGAGGGTTTATTTATTGATTTATTTATTTTTGAGGGGCGGGGTGTACTAACTGTTAGCAAGTGGTTGAAAACTTTGGTGACAGCTGACTTGATTTTTCGTTTCAACATTCTGTGGAGGGGTTCATGGATGAGTGAGTGTAAAGATGTTGGCTTCTATTATTATTATATTGGGCATTATTATTAGTATTATTATATTAATCCTTTCTGTGAACGTTATTCTATTATTTTGTCTATTATTGTAAATAAAGAATTTCTTGGCCTGTGTACTTGGTCATTTAACAGGATTTTCCCTTCTGCTTTTGTTTTCTGTATGTGGTAACTTTCTTGCATAGTTACGAAGTGTTTTTATTGTTGATTCTAATTGTTTTCATGTCATCTTCTCTAGTGGTTGGTTTGTGGTCATTTTCTCTTAGGTTTTCTGCAAATGTGGAGTGATTTGTCCCATATTTCCAGGCTCTCATGTTTCCTTTGATCTGACATCTAATGTTCTACCTGTTTGTCCTATGTATGTGCCTTCACAAGTGTTACACTGCAGTTGATATATACCTGCTTTCTGGTATATGTCTCTGTTTTTTGTCAGTTTTGGGGTGTATTTTTTGTATAGAATTGTCTGTTGTGTATGCTATGTTTATTCCATGTCTTTTGAAAATGTTGGTGATTTTATGGGTGTGTTTGTGTTTGTTTGTCATTGTGTACCATCTTGTGTTTTCTTTCAACTTTTTCTGATTATCCTGTGTAGTTGTTATGGGACTGCGCGTTTGTGTTTTGTTCTGTTGTGTTGTTGTCTGTGGTTTGAAGCTTTCTGCTTTTATTTTACTTTTAATTTTGTTGTTTAGCTTTGTGACTGTGTTATTGTAACCATTATTTTGTGCTATCTGCATTATTTGTCCAGTTCTTTTTGGTAGCTTCCTTTGGTGAGTGGTACTGTGTTGAGTCTATGGAGCATGTGTCGAAGTGCTGCTTGTTTTTGTGTGTTTCGAGGATTGAGGAATGATAATTTCCGTTGCTGTGGGCTTACAGTAAATTTCAAACATATGTTTATTGTATTGTTTTTGATTGTTATATCCAGAAAGTAAATTGTTCTGTTCTCTTTCAATTGTGAATTTTATGTTTTTTTGTATCTTGTTGATATCAGTACGTAGTTTTTCAATTTTTGTTTGTGGTTCATCTATTAAGCAAAGGATGTCGTCCATATACCCGAACCAACATAATATATTGTATTCTTTTGCTACTATTTTTGTGAAAATGATCTGTTCAACGTGGTTTACAAAAATATTTGCTAAGGCTCCTGAAACCGGGGACCCCATTGGTAATCCATCTTCTTGTAAATAAAATTAATTATTGAATTGGAAGTAATTTTGTTCCTTTATGAACTTTATTAGTGTGCATATTTCCTTAACCCGTTCATGAGGAAGATTAGGCTTTACGACCCGTCAACGACGAGGCCAGTGGAGACGTAGCACAAGCGCAGATTGATGTAGGATGGGAAGGGGGTGGGGAGGCGGTCGCTTTTCAAAAGAACCAAACCGGCGTTTGCCTTAGGTGATTAACGGAAATCACGGATAACCTAAATCTGGCTGCCGGACGGATATTTAAACCCCCTTCCCCCCGGAAATAAGTCCATTGTCTTACCAATATGTCTTTTCAGTCGTTTGTTTGTTACGACTCACAAAAGACGTACGGAAGGTCTCGACATGACATGTCGGTTAATTCACTTGTCAGTGCATGTATATGCGATGAATTGTGGGAAGTACTGTAAGATACACTCTGAGACACACAAAAAAAAAAAAAAAAAAAAAAAAAATACGCACCATTAAGGAATTGTCCGAAAGGGACAGAAATTGATAGATATGATGTACATGACCAGCAATCTGTCTTCAGGCCACAAGTGGCCCATCGGGACCATCCGACCGCCGTGTCATCCTCAGATGAGGATGCGGATATGGGGGGAGTGTGGTCAGCACACCGCTCTCCTGGTCGTTATGATGGTTTTCTTTGACCAGAGCCGCTACTATTCGGTCGAGTAGCTCCTCAATTGGCATCACCAAGCTGAGTGCACCACAAAAAATGGCAACAGCGCATGGCGGCCTGGATGGTCACCCACCCAAGTGCCAGCCACGCCCAACAGCACTTAACCTCGGTGATCTAACGGGAACCGATGTATCCACTGCGGCAAGGCCGTTGCCATGTACATGACCAGACAAACAAATAATTACAATTGCACAAAAAAAGTATGATTTATTCACGACAAATAGTTTGACAAATAACGCGATGATCCACGGCGGGCCCCTATGCAAGCAGTTATTCAGTTAGACATTTACTGATAGAGTTGTTGGATGTGCTCTTGAGGGATTTCACGCCAAATTATGTCCAAGATCGTCTAAATCCCGATCCGGTTAGAGTGCCCTATACATAATACTCCAAACGTTCTCAGCTGAGGAGAGAACCTGCGACCTTGCTGGTCAAGGTATGGTTTGGCAAGCACCAAGAAAAGCAGTAGAAACTTTCACTGTGTGCGGGCAGGCATTATCTTGTTGAAAAGTAAGCCCAGGATGACTTACCATGAAGGACAACAAAAGGGAGCATAGAATATTGTCGACGTACCATTGTGCTGCAAGAGTGGCGCGGATGACAAGTAAAGGAGTCCTGGTATGAAACGAAACGGCGCTTCAGACCAGCGCTCCTGGTTGTCAGGCTGAATGGCGGGCGACAATCGAAATGGTAACTCACTGTTGTCCGAGATGTCGAGATGTCTCCATACAAGTCTAAACAATTCTACTCCACTTGAAGTCATAACGGGCCGAAGTCGTAACTGGAGACGTTCCAGACAGTGGTGGTATACCAAACTAAGCGTCACCCACCATATGGCCCGACAACCAGGAGTGGTGGTCTGGGGTGCCATTTAATTTCATAGCAGGACCCCTTTGGTTGTCAGCTGCGGTACCCTTACAGCACAGCCGTACGACGACATATTCTACGCCCCTTTTTGTTGGCCTTCATGGCAAGGCATTCTGGTTTTACATTTCAGCAAGATATTGCCCTTCCACACCCGATGGCAGTTTCTACTGCTTGTCCTCACGATTGCCAATCCTATCTTGTCCAGTAAGGTCGCGAGATCTCTCCTCAGTTGGGAACGTTTGGAGCATTATGGGGAGGGCCTTCCTACCAGACGATCTAACGCGCCAATTGGGCACAATTATTAGGGTCTTTGTGAATTTTGGCAATATACATCTCAGTAAATTAGCTTACCACGCCTATTTTCATTCTCTGCTTTCGTATGGCATCATATTCTGGGGTAACTCATCATTGAGTAAAAGAGTGTTTATTGCACAAAAGCGTGTAATCAGAATAATTGCTGGAGCTCATCCAAGATCATCCTGGAGACACTTATTTAAAGAGCTAGAAATCTTCACTGTAGCCTCACAATATTTTTTTTACTTATGAAATTTGTTATGAACAATCCTAACGAATTCATAAGTAATAGCAGTGTACATGGCTACAACACTAGGAGAAAGGATGATCTTCACTACTCAAGGTTAAATCTAACTTTGGCTCAGAAGGGGGCAAATTATGCTGCCACAAAAGTCTTTGGTCACTTACCTAATAGCATCAAAAGTCTGACAGATAGCCATATAGTGTTTAAAAGGAAATTAAAAGATAAATTTTTGGACATAGTACGTGGGTAATTTCCCAACCCCCACAAAAAATTGAGTGTCATGTAATATTTTGTGTAATGTAATATCTTGTATATACACCTTTTATTAACCTGACACATTCCACATCATTACGAAGTGTCGTATTCATGATCTATAGAACAAGTACTAATCTAATCTAATCTAATCTAATCACGATATCCCTCAGGAGGACGTCCTACAACACTATCACTCAATGTCCAGCTGAATAACTGCTCGCATAAGGGTCAGAGGAGGGCCAACGTGTTATTGTCTTGTTCAATTTGTGAAGCTCTTTCTTTTGAATAAGTAATTCAATTTTTCTGAGATTGTAAATAATGTTTTGTCTGTACATGTACATCACATCTACCGATTTCCATCCAATTTCGATAATTCCTCCGTGGTGAGTCTTTTTTTTTCGTTTTAGGATTATTTATGAACCACACTAGTCAAGCTGCCAATTGAACTCACAGCAGGTATTAGCTAGAATTAAGTGCCATGGATACCAGGGCTCTATTAGAGTCAACTTTAAAACTCATGCTAAGTAACGATAGTCACACCTAAAATTTATGGGAGATTAATTCTGTTTCTGTACTTTCGCTCGAGAACGATATTTTTCGCAACTATTATGACGATTACTTACCAGGATTGCAATAATGTCTGCTCTTGCCGTCAGGAACATCACAAGCGGTAGCCAGATCGTAGTAATTGCGAAGTTCAGTACTCCCACATGCACGAGGAACTGCAGAAAAATGAAAAAAAAATGCAATACTGAAATGTTCAGAAGTAGTAACAGACCAAAAAACAATTTAAACGATTCCAGTGACTTTTTTATGCCTAAATTTTACATGAATAAATGTGCTTGAGAACCATAAATCATATCCAAATTTATTTGAACTTTCTAAATTTCGTCTTCTTTCTCTGATTTTCTTCCTCTATGCCTACTCAGAGTACTCTCGTTGTCTCCACCTATCTCTCCCTGCACACTTGGTCTCTGTCTCTCTCCCTAACTCCACCAGCTACTTACGAGAATTCCACGGATATCAAAGAAAATTTTTGTTATCCTGAGAAACTTCCTGCAATAAGTACTAACGATAATGAAAACCGAACATAGATATATTGCCAGAGTGTATTCTTAATGAGAGGGTGGAAGTTTTGAAATGGAAAGGAAGAATGGTAAATTAGGGTTTAACATCCCGTCGAGATCGACGTTATAGTAGACACAGCATAGTTTCGGATTAGAGGAGGACCGGGAAGGAAATCGGCTGTGGTATTCGTGAGGAACCACGCCAGCATTCACCTTAAGCGAGTTGAGGAAATTACGTAAGGCTAAAGGTGCATGACTGGACGGCGATTTGATACGTCGTCCTCTCAAATGAGAATTCTCTGTGTTATTAGGGTTATCATACGTCCTCTTTTTCCCGGACATGTCCTCTTTTTGAGGAAATAAAATATGTCTGCGCGGATTTAATGAAAATCTACAAGGTGTCCACTTTTTGGGCTCCGAGAAAAAATTTGAGCTTATAACAAAGGAAATCAGCTGTCGCTGTAATTAATCATCAAATAAATACAACTGTCATACTTTTGACAAAAAATCTATTTTTGATTTGGTACTTTTATCTTTGTATCGTTGGCGACATCATTAGGTAGTTCTCTATTCTGTAATTAACCGGTATGTTCTGTCTTCCGCATTATGTTCTTTGTTGTTGCTTCTTTTGGCCTTGGAGATTGAGACAGTGCTGTGTATTTTGCATGAAATTAAATTAAGAAATTAAGTAAAAAAATGTCAAAAAGAAAGACAGCGTTTAACGATGTGCTTATGGGGAAATACAAATACTTCAAAAAAGGAAGAAACAAACACGAAGTAGAATGTTTGATTTGTCCTATTGCAACATACATATCAGTTGCTAAGTGAAAGTCGTGAAAGTATCTCAAGGTGGTCCAGCACTGAAATCTGCAGCAATTTGTGGAAGGGATGCCCTTCTGTCACGTTGAAATATTCTCTTCAGTAGGCGTTGGTCCCGTTCTTTGCAGCATCTTTTTTCCAGCCGGAGATTTGATGTGTTCCGGATTTCTAACATTCACGGTACACTTGTGAAATGGCCGTACGGTAATATTCCCACTTCATCGCTACCTCAGAGATGCTGTGTCCCATCGCTCATACGCCGACTTTAACAACACGTTCAAACTCACTTAAACCCTGATCACCTGCCATTGCCGGCCATGTGGCTGAGCGGTCCTAGGCGCTTAAGTTTGGAACCATGCGACCGCTACGGTCGCAGGCTCGAATCCTGCCTCGGGCATGGTTGTGTGTGATGTCCTTAGATTAGTTAGGTTTAAGTAGTTCTAAGCTCTAGGGGACTGATGACCTCAGATGTTAAGTCCGATAGTGCTCAGAGCCATTTGAACCATTTAACCTGCCATTGTAACAGCAGCAACCGATCTAACAACTGCGCCAGACACTTGTTGTCTTATACAGGCGTTGCCTGTTTACATATCTCTGCATTTAAATCGCATCCCTATACCAGTTTCTTTGGTGCTTCAGAGTATATGATTTATTTTTAAGTTGTAAACCACATGTTTTTTATCGGTGAACTATGTCTTCTTTCTTATATGCGCTGTCTTCTTCTTTATGAAAAGTATATGGTGCACCTATGTATCACCTGTGTGTCGTCTCGCTCGATCGTGCAAGATACGTTAAACATTAATAACTAGCGAACAGCAGTCCACCAACGCCACTGCCGAACTTCGAAAGCTGCACTCAACACGTCATCACTTACGAGCCATCAGATGCATGAATGGATGGATGGAGAGGATTGTAAGGGCGCACGACGGCAAGGTCTTCAGCGTCCGCTCAAAAACAGATTGATACGGGTGTCAAGAAAATACCCAGAGTATTAAGATAAAACAGACCGTAAAACACAGGTAACAAAGGTTGGAAAACTATGTACCCACACCGAAGCATGGGACGAAGCATGGCGTCAGCAGTAAAACATGGACAACACAGGAAGAAATTGGTGGAAGAAGCTAACACAATATAGCAGATGGTAGTGGCAGGTAGATCGCAAGAAAAAAAGGGAGGAGCCAGCCACTGTGCAATACACTAAAACCTCCAGTCTAAAAGTTTAGGCCAGAGTCCAGACACATTGCCAAAGTTTAAAACCCTAGTTACACTTGTCTCATCATCAGCTTAAATAGAGGGCAGATCCCCACCAATTTTTGCTTATGACCTTGCATCGCGGTATAAAATTCATTCCGTTAAAGTGTGGTGGACAGAGATGTGTACACCACAAGCATCACAAAACGGGGGATCCTTCCACCGCAAGAGAAAGCTATGTGTGAGAGGACAGTGCCCAATCCGAAGACGCGTGAGGGTCACTTCATCCCGCCTGAGCAACCGGCAGGAGGAACGCCACGGCTGAGTTGTTGACTTCACCAATCGCAGCTTATTGGCCACCACCACCAGTCATTCTTCCTCCCACAACTGCATGCACTTCCTGTGGAGTGCAGAAATGACAGACTGCAATGGAATAGGAAACTGTGCCACATCCTACTTTTTGTAGGTCTCCTTGGCAGCCCGATCGGCCTTTTCATTGCCCCGTTTTCCTACATGACTTGGCACCCAGCAGAATGACACCTGCTTACCCCGCCGTTGGAGCAAGTACAGTTGGTCATATATCAGTTGGACCACCTCCTCAGCTGGGTACAGATTCTGTAACGATTGTAACGCACTAAGGGAATCGGAGCAGATGAGAAACCGATTGCCCCGAATACGATTCATCTACTCCAGTGCCTTCAGGACCGTGTGAAGCTCCGCTGCGAAAACGGTATATTCAACAGGCAGGTGAATCCTGGTGACATGATCAGGGAACACTACAGAACAGTCAAGGAAATTCCCTTGCTTGGAGCCATTAGTGTAAACTATGGTAAAACCGTGATGCACATCTAAAATGTTAAAAAACAGAGATTGGAATGTAAAATCTGGCGTACTATCTTTCTTAAAATTAGTCAGATCTAAAATAAGTCTGGGTGTCTGGAGGAGTCAAGGTGGAAATCTACTCCAACCTCGACGTAAAACATTAAGATCAGCCTTATCCCTCTCAAAAAGGCAGTCCTGTGCGCGAATCCCATAGGGCCTCGTTGCTCGTTGCCGGTTATATAAACGCCGTGCCGAGGAAGCTGAGCAATGGTATGGGATGCAGGTGTGTGTGGTGTGGACATAGTTTTACACGCTTGGCGCACCGTAAGTAACCGTTGCCGCATATGAAGGGGCGGTTCACCGGCCTCTGCACAGAGGCTTGGGGCTTGTTCTGAATGCCCCAGTGGTCAACCTAATCCCTTCATGGTGCACAACGTCCAACATCTTTAAATAAGAAGGTCTTACAGACCCATACACTGTGCACCCATAATCGAGCCGAGGTCGCACAAATGGAGCAACAAGTCCTGTCTGCTCCCCGTATTCTGTGGCTAAGACATTTTAAAATACTTAAAGCCTTAAGTGACAATTGTTCCAGGTCTCTAAGATGTGCTAACCACGTAAGCTTGGAATCAAAAATGAGCCCCAGAAACTCACTGTGTCTTTAAAAGTAGACAGTGTCCCTCATCCTCAACTCAGGAAAGGTTAAAATCGAATGAGAACGGTGAAAAAGAACACACATGGACGTCTCCATGTCGATGAGTGAGCTGCAAGCTGCAACTGACGTATTGTCGTGGCAAGGTTGGAAGAGGAGAAAAACACAGAGAAGTCATCCACAAACAAAGAACACTGAACAGGACTTTGCACTGCAGACGTAATACTAGTAATAGCTATGGCAAACACAGTCACATTGAAAACGCTACCTTGAGGGACACAGTTCTCCTGCTCAAAGCGATCACACAGGACGTCACCAACTCGGTGTCTAAAATATCGTGGCGAGAGGAAAGACTGAATAAAAATGGGAAGACAACCACGAAAACCTCATTCGTGAAGCTGCTCCAGGATGAGACGCCTCCAAGTAGTATCGTTGGCCTTCGCGATGTAAAAAAATACACCTAGAAGGTGATGATGGCGTAGGAAAGCTTGTTGTATAGCCGCCTCCAGGAGGGCAAGGTTATCAAACGTGGAACGAAACCTCCTGAACTCACACTGAAAGTGACTAAGAAGTTGCCAGGATTCTAAGATCCAGACAAGGCCTCGGTCGGCCATCCGCTCCAAGATCTTTCCCATGCAACAGCATGGTAACTACCTGGGCATGTGCGGTCTTTCCCAGGTTTTACAAGAAGAATTAAAACTGTTTCACGGCACGAGTCAGGAAAGCGACCTGACGCCAAAACGGCATTAAAAAGCGTGAGGAAGATATCTTTGTTGCGTCTTGTGAGATGCTGTAGCATACTGTATTTGATACTGTCGTGACCAGGGGATGTGTCACGAGCCGTAGACAATGCAGAATCCAGTTCCCACATGGAGAATTGGCAGTTGTAAACTTCATTAGAGGTGGACTGGAAGTCCAAACTACACCTCTCAGCAACCGCTCTGTGGCGCTGGGAACCCAGATCCTGACTGGCTGTTGCAGTAACTGTGGCAAAATACGCTGCTATAGTCCGGGCAATGTCTCGTGGATCCGTGTGAGGACTGCCGTTATTCATTACAGCAGCCATGGGGCACCTCCCTCCTCTCCCAGAAATTCTCCCCCACAATGGAACTTTTGGTGTAACGATTAATGGTATTCAGGAACTGTTGCCACGACCTTTTTTTTTTTTTTTTTTTTTTTTTTTTTTTTTTTTTTTTTTTTTTTTTTTTTTTTTTTTTTTTTTTGCTCTCTCGAATAATTCGGCGACATTTTGCCCTCGCCACCCGAAACGAAAGGCTGCAAGATTTTCAGCAATTGGCTGACACTGGAACCTACACAGAGCTGCTCGCCTTGTCCTGATTGCAGAGCGGCATTCGGCACTCCACCAAGGGACAGGTTGCCTCTTCTGGTGGCCCTTGGACTGTGGAATGGATGCTGCAGTGGCGTGGTGAACCATTTTGGTAATATGATCCAACCACGCTTCGACATCCGCACAGTGTTCGAACTGGGCCAACTAGCTATGAAGTGTCCAGTCCGTTCTACTGAGCACCAATCGTGGCAGTTTCCTTTTGGGGCCCACGGAATCTGGCAGGTGAATCCAGATCGGAAAGTGATCACTTCTGTGCAAGTCATCGACCACTTCCCATTGAGCACTGTGGGCAAGAGGTGGAGGGAAAAGTGAGAGATCAATAGCAGAGAACGGCCCAGTCGCTATGCAAAAGTGAGTGCTCTGTCATGCATTCACCAAGTATGCACAGGTTGACAGGAGAAGCCTCTGATTTGCTCTACCCATGGGACAGGTAACTACAGAACCCCAAAGCACATTGTGGGCATTTTAAAATCACCACAGATGATGAGCAGCTGGGGGAGCTGTGTAACAAGGTCGGTGAGGGCCTCTTTATCAAGTGCATTACGTGGGGGCAAGTAAAGTGAACATATAGTCAATGGATGACGCACGTTCATGGACACGGCAATGCTTGTAAAGTCATCATAAGGGAGAGAGGCGAGGAGTGGTAGTCTGTCCTGACGAAAATATCTACGCCTCCTCTAGCTCTCTGTCCATGCAGGTCGATCTTTTTGTGGAGTGTATAGCCTCGTAGCTCAGGGGTGTATGATGGATGGAAATAAGTCTCCTGGAGACACACACACAGTGGTCTGGTCTACCCTGAGAGAGTAGATGAAGTTTCTCCACATGTGTCCTGAACCCCTGCAAGTTCCACTGAAGTGTGGGAGCCATCTATGATGGGGGTAGCACCTTCATCCCGTCTTTCCGAAAGGGGGGAGAGACTGCATCAGGTGGATGGACAGTAGTGGGGCGAGATGATTGCCCCACACATACGTCATACTCCATCAGCTCTGGGGAACAGTCAGATGAAACATCATGTAAAATGAAATCGACATGGTCAGACGGTTTACCACGTGATTTGATCTGCTGTTGCTGCTTTATAGGAGGTTTTTGGGGTTTGGTGGGCTTTGGTGGAGCTGATGTGGGAGTGGTCATGGCTGTACTGGGCTTCTGAACAGCTTCAGTTGTTGGAGGCGGCAGGAGCTGGCCCAAGTTGGCCACTGTACCTTTGTCTGCCATTCGAGTAGAGGCTACAGGCTCTGAAACACTTGCCGCCCTGCAAGTGCACTGACATCTGCAGGTGTTAGTGCCAACACTCGCCACCTCCGTCTGTGTAGAGGCATCCACTTTTGCAGTAGGCTTCTGAATCATTGACGCAAAAAATGTAGCAAATGTGGGAGGCTGCATCGACATGTGGATCTTTTGGCCCCACCATAGGGGATACGCTTGGTTGTTTTTATTTCCTTGACATTGCATTCCTCTAAAGAGATTCGGCAGTCCCTACTCCAAACAGGGTAGTTTTCAGAGCAATTGATAGATTTGGCTGGAGACGAGCAACCGACTCCTTCATGAGTGGCCTTATCAGAGTTGCCACAAGTCGCTCTGCCTTTACACCCTAAGGTGGTATGCACAAAACGCTGGCATTTAAAACAGCGCATTGGGGTCGGGAAATAAGGCCTCACACTAAGGCGAAGGAAGCCAGCCTTAACATGCTCAGGAAGTTTCGTGCTACTGAAGGTCAGAATAAAGGAGTCGGATTTGATAAGATTGTCATCAACCCCCTTCATGATATGTTGCACGTCAACTATACCTTCTGGAGCCCACTCACGTTGCAATTCCTCCTTGGGAAAGTCGTCTAGATCCCGGCATGTCACAAAACCTTTGCTGTACAGTTCAGTGTATATCGCATATTCCCCAAGGCATTTAGCAGTTTGGAGGTTAGCTGTCTGCTGGGAATTGGAAGTTTCCACTAGCAAGGTCCCATTGCGCAAGCACATCACTCATTTTAAGGAGGGCGCTGATGACCCCGCTGTTTAGCGCCCGTAAACCTCAAACACACACACACACACACGATTTTAAGGAGCCACAGATTCCCTCCAAACCGTTTCGTATATAGAAGGGCGAAACCTTCTCGAAACTACCCTCCTTCCAAATCACTATGAGAAACACCTTCTGAGGACCAGAATGCATTCCGTTACTAAAGACTGGACTTGTCAAAGAAGCGCCAGAGTCAGGGGGACTGACTACACGAGCCCTCTTGATAGACTGGGTGTTAGAACCCTCCAGCGGCCCACCCTTTTCGCTGGGAGGAGGAAAAAAAGATTTCGAAGGATCCATTTCAGTCCCACGAGCAACTAGGGAAGTAAGGGTAAACTCAGACAGAACCCCACGTGCCTGAGTAAGCCTTATACAACTGAGATGCGGCAGGTTCCTCAGAGCTTGCCTGCTAACGACTGCTCCACCTCAACAACCATGCATCTCATCAGCATGCAGCACACCTTGAGGTTTTTTTTATAGAAGTTTATTCCATCCTTGTGATCTGGGCGGTCAAGCCAAGATCGCCATTCCCTGAGACACACAACATTCCACCCCCGCGCCGCACCGTGGTCGCTGAAGCATGCCCAGAGCCTACGGTGACAGGGGACTGGCGGCGCTTACCAGTTCCCAGCTCAGGAACCCCGGGGTCGCCGAGCCCGTACCCAGCAAATGAACGCTGAGCCTGGGGGTCCACCAGATGCGTCCTTCTCCGTTCAACTGCTGAGGGCGAGTATCGGGTCGTCATTCCTATGCGACTCCACCCAGCCACAAGTAGGTTCTGCATGTGGACCACCGGGGTACGACGCGCAGCAAGACGCCTGCCAGGCGGCAGGTCCACTGGCAGGCGTGTCGCGGGACACGCAACTTCCTGCTTCTTCTTCTTCTTCCGTGTCCGGATGCACCATTTATATCTTCCCTTCCCAGTAATTAGCAACGTAGGTTGCTTTGTCATTGACTTTCAAAATATCATCTTTAGTGCATGTCATAGACATGTCTGGGCAGATCAGTAGGTGGTCCAAGTCCTGTATTGCTCCGCATTCACACCTATCGCTATCACTGTAACCCCATTTAAATAGGTTTGATTTGCACCCAGTTACTCCAGTGCGCAGCCGGTTTAATGACCTCCAAGTTGTAAAAGGTAGTTCAAATACTGCAGATCCCTCCTCAAGTAGTTCCATTGTGGAGTGTGGCACCATTTCTTCCCAGAGAGATAGTCGCCTTGCGACGGGCTTGGTGGCAAGCTCTTCAGTAGTTTCCATGAAACTCCTGCGGGATTTCAGCCGGACACGTTGTTTTCGGTGCATATACATCGGGTGTCGAGAATCATTCTTTTGTTTTGATCTTGCTGAGCAGGAGCCTCCACGAAGATTGCGTTCACCACTCGAACAACAAGCAATCGGGCGTTCCCTGGAAACGACCTAGTCGGCCAATCCTGCAAACACCGGAGCGGAACTTCCTGCTGAGAGGCAGCAGCACGCTTTGCGTCGCCACCCCGCGCGGCCGCCGCCGGAGTTTCCGCCCTGACCGACGCCGCAGCAACCGTAGGATCGTGTCCACGTCGACTACGCTGATCACTTCCTCGTAGTAGTAGTAGTAGTAGTAGAAGGGTTTTGTGGGCGCACGACAGCAAGGTCTTCAGCGCCCGTTCAGTAACATAGTGAGACGGGTGTCAAGAAAATATCGCAGAACATTGTCATAAAACAAAACATAAAACACGGGGAACAATCATTGAAAAAGATGTGCTCACCCACACCGAAGCGTGGGATGAAGCAGGGCGTCAGCAGTAAAACATGGACAACACAGGAAGAAAAAGGTAGAGGGAGCTAAAGCAATGTAGCAGATGGAAGTGGCTGGCTGACCGCAAGGAAAAAGGGGAGGAGTCAGCCACTCTGCAATACACTAAAACCTCCAGCCTAAAAGTTTAGGCCAGAGTCCAGACACATCACAAAACTTAAAAACCCTAGACACACACGTCTCATCGTTAGCTAAAACACATAAACGTGGACGTCTGCCCGTGCATCACGGTATAAAATGCAGTCTGTTAAAATGTGCCGGACAGAGATGTGCACACCACAAGCATCACAAAACGGAGGATCCTCCCGCCGTAATAAATAGCTATGCGTCAGAGGACAGTGCCCGATCCGAAGACGTGTGAGGGCCACCTCTTCCCGCCTGAGCAGCCGGCAGGAGGAACGCCACGGCCGAGTGGTTGACTTTACCGACCGCAGTTTATTGGCCGTCACCGCCAGCCATTCGTCCTCCCACAACTCGGGACACTTACAGAAGAGCGTTCAATAACTAATACAACACATTTTTTTTCTCGGCCAGTTTGGTTGGAAAAGTGTGGAATTTGCTGTGGGACATCGTGGCATATTGCCGCTTCAGTCACTATACCTTCATGAGGTTCCGACAGGTAGCGGCGCTATACATAGCCTTCAAAATTGATGTCTGTAACGGAGGTGCGTTCCAAGCTGAATGCTGTCATTGAGTATCTTTTGGTGGGCAACAAAAGCATCACAAACACACTGCGAGGAAACAAATTAGGACATCCTTCCAGAAGTTTCCATTTCACTCCAGATTTCTTGTTGCACATGGCATATGGATAACATGAAATGATTAGTTTTACATATCAACAGCACAAGCGGTTCTGAGGTACCAGGTATCGACCCGTGCTGAAACAGCCTTATTAAAGTCGGCGTCATGTTGGGAGGCGGCCCAGTTTTCAGTCGTTCTGCGCATCCCCTTCTGCTTGCCACTCGCAGCCAATAATATTAATTCTCTTTGCGAGCGGCTAGCAGCGAGTTACAGATACACAGCCAGAATCTCGCTCCTACATGCTGCATTGTTGCCGTACTTCACGACAACCAAATTATTCATTCTTTTTTTTTTCTTGTATCAGTATAAGTGTGAATGTGTGTCTGTAAATGTTTTAAGTGCGATTTAAAAAAAGCCAGGTAACGGCAATACATGTGAAGTGCTTCACAAACAGGCGAGGGGAGTTATTTACCGCGTTTATAACTTTTTCAAACGTCAATTTGAAAGCAAGTCTCCTACTGTTGACTTTCAAGACACAAGAACTGACTCCAGAACGATGTGGTGTCGGCAAGAGAACTGTAAACAGAATTGTAAACGAAAGTGTCAGAGCTGTAGGAATCGTATAAAAAGTTGGTTTCGTGTCGCCTTGAAAGCATAGAAATGGTTCAAATGGCTCTGAGCACTATGGGACTTAACATCTGAGGTCATCAGTCCCCTAGAACTCAGAACTACTTAAACCTAACTAACCTAAGGACATCACACACATCCAAGCCCGAGGCAGGATTCGAACCTGCAACCATAGTGGTCGTTCGGTTCCAGACTGAAGCGCCTAGAACCGCTCGGCCACATCGGCCGACTGAAAGCATAGAAATCGCCAGGAATCTGTAACACTTCTAACAGCGATGTTTCAGAGTGCTGCGTGTGAGTGTTGAATTCCCGACATGACAAACACGTCTTACAGTTAGGCAGGAGAAAATTAGCTTCAGTGGTTACAACTTCGTCAATGTAAAGAATTTTAGAAAACGTTGATTCCCGATATGTTTCAGAAAAGTGACACAGGTGCAACACGAACTACATCTCGTATAAAGATTCACGACACAAGAGAAAGAGCTAGTTCAACCGTGTATTACCTTGATGAATCATGGGTCAACCAGAATCATTCCAGGAAGATCTGCTGGAAAATGAGTGATGGTACTGGCGGTTTTAAAGTTTTCGTAGGAACAGGTTCTCGGATAATCATTCTGCATGCTGAGTCTTCTTCTGGTTTTGTTTCTGAGAGTAAACTTCTATTTACGTGTAAGAAAAACAGCAGTGACTACCATTTGGAAATGATAGCTGTCAGTTTCGTGACGTGATTCACAATTCTTGTCATGCCTTGCTTCGAAGTTGATCATTGCTAGTTAAATTTCAACTGTTACAGAGAAAATACGAAGTATAAACACCGGAAGAGCCGAGATTTTTCCCTAGCTCAAAAATAAAAATATTAAGCACAGTATAAACCAAACTCGTGCCGATCTCCTGCAGCTCGTTAATTTAAACAAGTCACGTGACAAAACGTGCAAACTTGACTTCCTTGCACGTGAATGGGGTCACACGGTTTTGCGTTTGCCAATTTGCTACTGTCAGTGTAGCCGTATGGAATTGATTTAGGCAAAAGATAAGGCTAAGTGAGGGAGAAAAGAAAGGAGAAAACAAAACTTTCAAAATAACATTCACTGAATCGCTTGTGCGTAAGGCAATAGACAACATCCCGCCCGGAGCGTAGTCATAGTCTGTGCCGCATGCTGAAGAGCTTCATAAAGAATAATTTGATAGGGAAGTGATGATGGATATAAACCTTGAACTTATCATCGACAATTTACAATCAGATTGTTCGGAAAGAGATTCAAATAGAAGTGACAGTGGCATTGCAATGTAGACTTTGGAACAAAGTAATAATATTTCTTAGTTTTAAAGATTCCTGATTTTAAAAAATGTGTCTGTCAACATATCATTTGCTTACGTAATAATGAGAACTTCCTAGCCTTTTTGATTAGATTTAGGACTTTGTATCCTTTGAATTATGCAGACTATAATGTTCAACATATTGTCCAAGGAGAAGTGAAGCTTCTCCCACCATGCTGTATGCTCTAGTAACACGCGAAAATGCAGCTGGATAAATTCGTCAAAGGTCTGATATTTCTACATGTAAACCACTGTCATTTTCAAGACACGAACTGGATAAGGCCCTAGAATGACAGTAACTGTTACTTGTCGAGATATCGGTGGATTTCAGTGTTATCAGTCATCATTCTCTGGAGTTATTCACAGATGATGGTTAATCGTTTGCTTGTTCAATGGATTACAAATGCGGTTTCTCACTGTAATGTTGAGCGAGTCAGTTTACACTCATAGTGCCTGTTAACAGCGAAAAATATGACAACTTACTGACCATTCTTACGATATTTTCTTTTCTACTACTAATTCTTTTCTACACGCAGTGATTACATTTAACTAATCAAACACATCAACACACACTCTTTATACACATGTTTAAAAATTCTATTGAGTAGAAGCAGTTGTCACGCAAATATAAAGATTTCAGTTTGTGCTTGAAGTTAGTTTTGTTGTGTATTAAATTTTTACTTACGATACAGTTCAAATGGTAATAAATGATAATTATCGCAAGCAGCTTCAATGATCTTGTTGTTAGACAATTGTCATTTTGAGAAAAATCGTACTTCACGTCTTCACACAACTGTGTCAGCTGTTCTCCCCTCCCGACGACACACAGAGTAAAGATGTGGGGCGGCGGACGCAGCGTCGTCAAGACGTTAACTAATATTTCTCTCATGACGACTGATCGAAATTGATTTTAATATTTACTATTTCTCTCATAGATTTGGAAGTATAATAACATATACTGTACTCAAATGAGCCCGACTGTTTTACGCAACAACGCAGTTCGGCAACGTGGATTTTGTTTGCCCATTCTCTGCTGCCGCACATGCGCAGTGCTCATCCTTTCACAACTGTGCGTTTGTGTGTGGAAGCGCCGTCTTACGTGACGCGAGCTATAGTACGTGGTGTAGCCTCCACAGGCGGCAGTGCAGGCGCTGACTCTGGCACCCAGTCGATCGTACAGACGGCGAACACTCTCCTGGAATACGTTATGCCACGCCTTCTCGTCTCTATTCACGTAGTTCTGTAAGAGTTGTTGGCTTACGAGTCGCACGAGTCACTTCTTGTCCCATCATATCCAACACGTGCTCGACTGGACACAGGTCTGGAGATCATGCTAGTCAGGGAAGTTGCTGCACGACTTTCAGAGCACGTTGAGTTTCACTGGCAGTGTGTAGGGGAGCATTATTTCGTTGGAACAACACAAAAGAACAGACACAACAACAATCTGCCCATACCGAGCGCTGGTAGCGTCCACACCAGAAACAACAAAGGTGAACGACTGTTGTAGCTTGCCACACCCCAGACCACAAGATCTGGGATGTGGTCTGTATGTCTTGGACGAATGCACTCTATGAAACAGCGTTTTCTGGGTCTATGTTGTACGGACAATCGACCATAGTTCGTGTTCATCGCTGAAGACCACAGAGTACCATTCCACTTCCCAAGTGATCCTCTGTCGGCACCAGTCTAGCAGTGCACGTGGGCGCAGTGGTGTTGGAACAACACATAATCTTCTTGTTGTAAGAATGACAAAAGGACGGGCCTATCAACATTCTGCACTTACTGAACGCTCTTTAGCGTCCCCTCCAGAAACACCAAAGCTTACTGCAGCCTAGGCCATCAGGTCTGGTGTGTCTTGGAAGAATGCAGTCTGTGTGAGAACGCTCAACAGGTCTACGTCGTAGAGAAAACGTCCGTCACTTGCGTGCAGGACACGATCTGCTTTCATCGCTGAAGCGCACAACGTGCTAGTCCAGCTTCCAAGAAATCCTCTGAAGGCATCAGTCGAACCATGCGCGTCGATGCTGTGCTGGGATTGGAAGACGGGCTAGAGTTGTGTGTGCCCGTAGTCCCACTGCTAATGATCAGTTTGCAACAGTTAGTGGTGACATGTCTGGACTCACAAGCCCTCTTACCAGTGCTGTTGTAGCTGTACGATCTGTCACTGCTGCCCTTACAATACGGCGATCCTGGCAGGCGTATGTGCTGTCTGGATGTACAGAATGGCATCTACGGGCGTGAGAATGTTCACATAACATATGAAAGCAGAAACGCTGCATAAATGACGCAGAACATCCAGCTTGTGTGGTAGTTCTCCAAAAGGACGATTCCACCACTCGGAAGGCCACAATTTCAGACCTTTCAAACTCACTGAGTTGGCTGCAGGAAGCATGAGTGCATCTCCGTGGATGGCTGCCTGCTTGCTTCACACTTTTGCACCACACTGAGCCTTCCGACTGTGAGCATTCCCTATGAAAGGGCTGACAGAGATGGCGCTATGGTAGCTAAGCCACTACGCCATCTGTTGCGAACGATGTTGAAACCATTACCAGTACATCTACTATCCTCCAGGTGGCATATCAAAGTCGACGTCGTCTATCTGAGTGTACTATTTTTTCCAGCAGTGTAATCATAGGCGCTTGCAGAGACATGGTAGTGAACAAAAGTAGGGCGAGGCGTCTGTCATCATCGCAACAAACTCACGCAAACCTGTCTGAACTCCTGCGGTCGGCGGACCGAACACAGCTGTGAAATTGAAGAAACTTCAGCAAGTCCGTCGTCACAAAAATGCAAACGAACTTCTCCTTCTCCATGACAATGCAAGGCCTCCCACAAGTCTGTGCATCCGAGAGGAGCTCACAAAACTTCGCTGACTGTTCTTCCTCGTCCACTCTACAAACCGGATCTCGCGGTTTCAGACTTTCATCTGTTAGGTCCTGTGAAGGATACACTCCGCGGTAAGCAGTATGTTGATGGTGGGGAGGTTAGTGATGCAGCAGTACAATGCCGGCTAGAGGCCTTACCAGTAAAGTGGTGTCAGGCTCGCACTCAACAGAGATTACGTTGAAAAATACACTACTGGCCATTAAAATTGCTACACCACGAACATGACGTGCTACAGACGCGAAATTTAACCGACAGGAAGAAGATACTGTGAGATGCAAATGATTAGCTTTTCAGAGCATTCACACCAGGTTGGCGCCGGTGGCGTCACCTACAACGTGCTGACATAAGGAAAGTTTCGAACCGATTTCTCATACACAAACAGCAGTTGACCGCCGTTGCCTGGTGAAACGTTGTTGCGATGCCTCGTGTAACGAGAAGAAATGCGTACCATCACGTTTCCGACTTTGATAAAGGTCGGATTGTAGTCCATCGCGATTGCGGTTTATCGTATCGCGACATTGCTGCTCGTGTTGGTCGAGATCCAATGACTGTTAGCAGAATATGGAATCGGTGGGTTCAGGAGGGTAATACGGAACGCCATGATGGATCCCAACAGCCGCGTATCACTAGCAATCGAGATGACAGGCATCTTATCAGCATGGCTGTAACGGATCGTGCAGCCACGTCTCGATCCCTGGGTCAACAGATGGGGACGTTTGCAAGACAACAACCATCTGCACGAACCGTTCGACGACATTTGCAGCAGCATGGACTATCAGCTCGGAGACCATGGCTGCGGTTAGCCTTGACGCTGCATCACAGACAGGAGCGACTGCGATGGTGTACTCAACGACGAACCTGGGTGCACGAATGGCAAAACGTCATTTTTTCGGATGAATCCCGGTTCTGTTTACAGCATCATGATAGTCGCGCATCCGTGTTTGGCGTATCGCAGTGAACGCACATAGGAAGCGTGTATTCGTCATCGCCATACTGCCGTATCATTCGGCGTGGTAGTATGGGGTTGCATTGGTTACACGTCTCGGTCACCTCTTGTTCCCATTGACGGCACTTTGAACCGTGGACGTTACATTTGAGATGTGTTACGACCCGTGGCTCTACCCTTCATTCGACCCCTGTGAAACCCTACATTTCAGCAGGATACTGCACGACCGCATGTTGCAGGTCCTGTATGGGCCTTTCTGGATACAGAAAATGTTCGACTGTTGCCATGGCCAGCACATTTTCCGGATCTCTCACCAACTGAAAACGTGTGGTCAATGGTGGCCGACAACTGGCGCGTCACAATACGCCAGTTACTACTCTTGATAAACTGTGGTATCGTGTTGAAGCTGCATGGGCAGCTGTACCTGTACACGCCATCCGAGCTCTGTTTGACTCATTGCCCAGTCGTATCAAGGCCGTTATTACGGCCAGAGGTGGTTGTTCTGGGCACTGATTTCTCAGGATCTATGCACCCAAATTGCGTGAAAATGTAATCACATGTCAGCTCTAGTGTAATATATTTGTCCAATGAATACCCGTTTATCATCTGCATTTCTTGTTGGTGTAGCAATTTTAATGGCCAATAGTGTAGGTTTTTGTAGCCAAAAGGGTGAGAAATAATGAGGTGTATTGAAATCCTGGATAAACCCAACCTACTTTCATAAAAAAAGTGTTGTATTACGTACTGAACGCCCTTCGTAGTTAGCAGTCAGCGATACGCTCCCAAAATTTCCCTTTGTAGCTCGCACACAAGTATGACATGCTCAGTCGGTAGCATCCACGCTCTTAAGAAGATATTTACCAAAAATGGTTCCAGTGGCTCTAAACACTATGGGACTTAATATCCGAGGTCATCAGTCCCCAGACTTTGAACTACTTAAACCTAACTAACCTTAGGACATCAAACATCCATGCCCGAGTCAGGATTCGAACCTGCGCCGGCCGTTGTGGCCGTGCGGTTCTAGGCGCTACAGTCTGGAACCGCGAGACCGCTGCTGTCGCAGGGTCGAATCCTGCCTCGGGCATGGATGTGTGTGGTGTCCTTAGGTTACTTAGTTTAAGTAGTTCTAAGTTCTAGGGGACTGATGACCTCAGAAGTTAAGTCCCATAGTGCTCAGAGCCATTTGATCCGTTTGATTCGAACCTGCGGCAGTAGTAGCCACGTGGTTCTGGACTGAAGCGCCTAGAACCGCTCGGTCACCGCGGCCGGCAAGATATTTATCACGAAGGCCGCTCCTCACAGCCTAGTCTTGGAGAATGGAACATAATTTAGGTTTGATCAGTTTAGGGACTTCTCCAAAAGCAATGGAACCCAACATACATTTATGTCACTTTTCATCCCGCCTAACCGCGGGGCTGAGCGCTTTGCGCACACATTCAAAACGCAGATGACCAGAACCGTCACTACCGCTTATAAATAAGAAAGATGCGCTCCATGCCTTTCTTATCAGTTCACAAGAACACTCCTGTCTAGGGTCCATCACCAGCTGAAATCGTGCATACCGTCGGCAGCGCACGGTATTGGAGCTCCTGTGGCAGACATCTGACGTCCAGTAGCTGCACACGACATACAGTGGGCACCATTTGGACCTGCACGTACGACCGGGTCCCGCGCTGCCACTGGGAACTGCAGAAAGTCTGACGTAGAACCAAACGGGATGCACCCAGTGCGTCGCTCAAATCAACTCAACCGACAGGTGCCTTCCATTAAGCAGCCACAGTCCGGCCTCCTCAACTCGGCAGTGGTGCAAGGGGGTGAGGTATACCCCTTACGACGAATTTCTATAGTTAATCGTTAGATGGAATGTCAGACTATTAGGTTGGTGCAGAAGTGCGTAGCGTTTTTGTTTTGCATGGTGGTATTCCAGTTGCTATGGGTTCATTTATCGAATGTCACTTTTTATTTGTAGTTCACTGTTGCTATTTGAGTTTACATATTGTCATTTTGTCATTCAGAGATTGTGAATGGAGTTATGGGCACTAGAAAATGGAGGGCGCAGTGGAGAAATCGGAACATTTCCGACATATTCTTCTGTTTGATTTCGAAGAGGGGAGTGACAGCAGCAGAGGCAGTTGGGGACATTTGCAACTTTGGATGACGATAATGCCATTGGACAGAGCATGGAAAAAGAATGGTATTCTCGTTTTGAGGAGGATCGTCTTGACATTAGTGAGTCTCCAAGTTCTGGAAGACCTTCAGGGTTTGATGAAGATAGTTTAAACGCATTAATCGACAACGATCCACGTCAGTGTACTTGAGAAGTGGCAAATGTGATCAACAGTCATCATTCCACCACCGTACGACATTTTCATGCAAGGGGTAAGGTTCAAAAATCGAGTGTAAGGGTACCGCATGCCGTAAGCCAAATTCACAAAAATCAGCACGTGGCCAAATGTGCATCCCTGTTTGCTCGTCATGTATCTGCTATAGAACAATATCGACCATTCCTATCCTTTATCGTTACTGCTGACGACAAATGATGTCTTTATGCTAACTTAAGGACAAGAAAGGCGTAGTTGAGAACAAACAAAGCAGCAATTCCCCGTACAAAGACGTGCGCCCATCCGCAAAAGACGATGTTACGCATCTGGTGGAACAGCGACGGTGTAGTGTACTACAAATTGCACCCCGGATGAGTAATCATCACTGATAACATTTATTGTCAACAACTGAGATGTCTTGCAGACGCATTCCCAGATCAATCAGGGAGACCGCGTGAAGTGATGCCACACCACGGTATCGTTCGCCCACATACTGCTAGGCTGACAGCAAACACTATACAGGCGTTGCGTCTGAAAGTCATTCCACATCCTCCTTATTCACCTGATGTAGTGTACGAGAATGTATTACTGATGAATTAAGTCTCCGTTATGTGTATCTGGAGAGCTGCATCAAACCAGTTTCAGGACTGAAGACCACAACAACCACAACATGTGTATCTGTTGTGTTTATTGAACGTATGGAAAAGCGCTACGAACTTATGCACAAACATAATACTTTGTTGTTCCAGGTATTTCCTACAAGATGTCAGTAGATTAGTGTAAGTGTGTTTTTGTAACTTTAGTTTTGAATAGGACTTCGTGACGTGCTTCTGAAGCAAGTTTGAGCTTGCTGAGGTTTGTGAAACCCTAACAGACCACTGACGTCAGTACGAAGAAAATTTCGAGGTAGCCATTTCATAGCAGTTTTGGGCGTATTTTGCATAATATATGATAATTGACTAAAATTAATAACAAATACGATTTTACGTAGATCATTATGGGCCAGAAGGGGACCAAGTTGGAATCTGGATTGATGACAAATTTCACGAGGGGCCAGTTCATTCCGATGATGGTGATGAAGAGAACGCTGTTATTGTCAGTGATCTCGATGCATCACATCATAGCAAGAAGGAAATAAAAACGGTGAAGATAAGGTGAGTGACAGTTATTTTCTACGAAATGACGGGACGATTAAATAGAGAAAAGAACTTCCGCGACCTAATGTAAAGCCACAGAATATTATTATCCGTCTTGCAGGCATCGTTGTTGGTGCCACACAATATTACACCGCCAGAGTGTTTCACTCTCTTTGTACCTCTTGATATTACTGAAGAAACTGTTTTGTTTGCAAATAAGCGCTTACAGAATCAGAGAGAGAAATATTCCAAAGAATACATGTCAAAACCGACAACGAAGAACGAAATGATGGCAGAACTATTGTTTCTGTATTTAGCAAGCACACACGGCACGCAGATTGAATATAGAACTCTGAGCATCTGATGGGTCTGGGCTGGAGATTTGTCGGGCTACTATATCTCTCCAAAGATTCCAGTTACTCTTGTGAAGGCTTCGTCTTGATGACCAAGATACACGAGTACCAAATCAGAAATATTCTTTACTAGTTTGTCAACAACTGTAAAAAATATTTCACATAAGCGGAAAATTGTAATCGTCTCGAGGGAACTACCCCTTCAGAATGTACACACCCAATAAGCCGATAAAGTATTGTTTGAAAATCTTTGCATTATTTTATGCCCAAATGTATTACACCTTGAATTTGGAAATCTATGTAGGTCAGCAGCCATATGGCCGTGTCAAAGTTACCAATGGAACGGAAGACTTAGTGAAACGAATTATACAACCTATTTCGGGTTCTAGTAGGAATGTTACGGTAGATAACTCGTTCACAACATATAGCCTCGCCTTTAAATTTCTAAAGATACCGTACATAACCTATAGTTACAGAATGTATATACAGCCACATCGGTTGCACAGTTTTTTTTTCGATAGCACTAGAGCAATCTTCATCAGAATAAAAAAAATAGCACAATTCCAAGAAACAGGAAAGATTTCGCCATTATTTGTAAACACATGTCAGAAGTTCTTGAAAAATTTGTTTCTAGATCTAATTATGGGCCAATTGAATAAGAAACAAAATCTGAATCCCCCTAGAAAACTGAATGCATGTGTGCGACGACATTCAGCAGAGCCTTTACATCAAGAACATAACAAAGTTAAGAAAAAAGATGCCGTTATGTGAAATGTACAAAGAAAAAAGACTGCGAAACAAAATATATTTGCAAGAGGCGTGTGGACCGTGTAGTAATAATATCTAATAATTGTGTCAGTAAGAAGAAATTAGATGATGAACCATGAAAATGTTTTTCGCATAATGAGGGTGTTGTGGTATTGTCTTTACATAAAACATATTTTGTTGATTGTAACATCAGTTATTTCAATGCAACAGCTTTGGAAACAAAACAAAATCAGTATTGTATGAGTCAATATTTGTAACTGGTATGCGTCTAATAATCCAAACATATTATTCAATTATAAAAAAATAAAGATGTTTCACACATCTCCAAAATCACAAGACCAATTTCAATCAAACTTGATAACATATCCCTTTATGCCAGGCAACAATCTTTGTAGGAGTAAGAGCCACCTAACTATAATAGTTCAGGAAATGTGAAGTCATAAACAGTGAGATGCGTGAGAAACTGCCACATCTGGCATGATATTTACATTTCTTGCTCCTGGGCTACTAACTCTATTCGCAACATACTGTATTTTGCAGATAATATCCACATATGCCACTGAATATACCTACACAAATATATACTACTGGCCATTAAAATTGCTACACCACGAAGATGACGTGCTACAGACGCGAAATTCAACCGACAGGAAGAAGATGCTGTGATATGCAAATAATTAGCTTTTCAGAGCATTCACACAAGGTTGGCGCCGGTGGCGACACCTACAACGTACTGACATAAGGAAAGTTTCCAACCGATTTCTCATACACAAACAGCAGTTGACCGGCGTTGCCTGGTGAAACGTTGTTGTGATGCCTCGTGTAAGGAGAAATGCGTACCATCACGTTTCCGACTTTGATAGAGGTCGGATTGTAGCCTATCGCGATTGCGGTTTATCGTATCGCGACATTGCTGCTCGCGTTGGTCGAGATCCAATGACTGTTGGCAGAATATGGAATCGGTGGTTTCAGGAGGGTTATACGAGGTGCATTCAAGTTCTAAGGCCTCCGATTTTTTTTCTCCGGACTGGAAAGAGATAGAAACATGCGCATTGTTTTAAAATGAGGCCGCGTTCATTGTCAAGACGTCCCAGAGATGGCAGCACCATACGGCAGATGGAATTTTACCGCCAGCGGCGAGAATGAGAACTGTTTTAAATACTTAAAATGGCGACGTTTTCCTTACTTGAACAGCGTGAAATCATTCGTTTTCTGAATTTACGTGGTGTGAAACCAATTGAAATTCATCGACAGTTGAAGGAGACATGTGGTGATGGAGTTATGGATGTGTCGAGAGTGCGTTCGTGGGTGCGACAGTTTAATGAAGGCAGAACATCGTGTGACAACAAACGGAAACAACCTCGGGCTCGCACAAGCCAGTCTGACGACATGATCGAGAAAGTGGAGAGAATTGTTTTGGGGGATCGCCAAATGACTGTTGAACAGATCGCCCCCAGAGTTAGCATTTCTGTGGGTTCTGTGCACACAATCCTGCATGACGACCTGAAAATGCGAAAAGTGTCATCCAGGTGGGTGCCACGAATGCTGACGGACGACCACATGGCTGCCCGTATGGCATGTTGCCAAGCAATGTTGACGCGCAATGACAGCATGAATGGGACTTTCTTTTCGTCGGTTGTGACAATGGATGAGACGTGGATGCCATTTTTCAATCTAGAAACAAAGCGCCAGTCAACTCAATGGAAGCACACAGATTCACCGCCACCAAAAAAATTTCGGGTAACCGCCAGTGCTGAAAAAATGATGGTGTCCATGTTCTGGGACAGCGAGGGCGTAATCCTTACCCATTGCGTTTCGAAGGGCACTACGGTAACAGGTGCATCCTACGAAAATGTTTTGAAGAACAAATTCCTTCCTGCACTGCAACAAAAACGTCCGGGAAGGGCTGCGCATGTGCTGTTTCACCAAGACAATGCACCCGCACATCGAGCTAACGTTACACAACAGTTTCTTTGTGATAACAACTTTGAAGTGATTCCTCATGCTCCCTACTCACCTGACCTGGCTCCTAGTGACTTTTGGCTTTTTTCAACAATGAAAGACACTCTCCGTGGCCGCACATTCACCAGCCATGCTGCTATTGCCTCAGTGATTTTTCAGTGGTCAAAACAGACTCCTAAAGAAGCCTTCGCCGCTGTCATGGAATCATGGCGTCAGAGTTGTGAAAAATGTGTACGTCTGCAGGGCGATTACGTCGAGAAGTAACGCCAGTTTCATCGATTTCGGGAGAGTAGTTAATTAGAAAAAAAATCGGAGGCCTTAGAACTTGAATGCACCTCGTACGGAACGCCGTGCTGGATCCCAACGGCCTCGTATCACAAGCAGTCAAGATGACAGGCATCTTATCCGCATGGCTGTAACGGATCGTGAAGCCACGTCTCTATCCCTGAGTCAACAAATGCGGACGTTTGCAAGACAACAATCATCTGCACGAACAGTTAGGCGATGTTTGCAGCAGCATGGACTATCAGCTCGGAGACCATGGCTGCGGTTACCTTTGACGCTGCATCACAAACAGGAGCGCCTGCGATGAAGTACTCAACGACGAACCTGGGTGAACGAATGACAAAACCTCATTTTTGTGGCGGTGTTCGTAGCGACAAACAATTCGCTGTAGAAACGGCTTACGAAGTCACCGCCACACTTTTAATAGCGGGCCGACCGGTCCGCTGGAACAGTGAACAGAAAGATGAAAACCCAAACACTCTGATTAAATAAAAGTCGGTACTTATCTTTATTAACGAAGATACAGAGACAGTAGTGAACTCGGTGTCTACAGAAATCTGTCTAGTTCGAGTCGGAGCGGCTAGGTCAGCGTCGGCTGACGACAAACAACAACTCTGCTGCGATGAACACACAACTGACTAGCAAGTACACAAATCGGTGGCGAGTATACAACTGAGCGGCGAATACAGAACTGTCCTAGCGCTCGCGACTCCAGCGCTTAAGAAGCCAGAAGCCAGCGGTGGCGCGCGCAGGCTTGCGGCGATTTCCTGTCTCGCTGGCGCTGCTTATGCGGACGGCGTCCAGACTTTGATGCTGCCAACCTTTTGGCAGCGGGCTCGGGTGGCATTACTGGCTAGGATATAACACTCATTTTTTTGGATGAATCCAGGTTCTGTTACAGCATCATGATGGTCGCATCCGTGTTTGGCGACATCGCGGTGAACGCACATTGGAAGCGTGTATTCGTCATCGCCATACTGGCGTGATGGTACGGGGTGCCATTGGTTACACGTCTCGGTCACCTCTTGCTCGCCTTGACGGCACTTTGAACCGTGGACGTTACATTTGTGATGTGTTACGACCCGTGTCTCTACCCCTCATTCGACCCCTGTGAAACCCTACATTACAGCAGGGTAATGCACGACCACATGTTGCAGGTCCTTTCTGGATACAGAAAATGTTCGACTGCTGCCATGGCCAGCACATTTTCCAGATCTCTCACCAACTGAAAACGTGTGGTCAATGGTGGCCGACAACTGGCGCGTCACAATACGCCAGTCACTACTCTTGATAAACTGTGGTATCGTGTTGAAGCTGCATGGGCAGCTGTACCTGTACACGCCATCCAAGCTCTGTTTGACTCAATGCCCATGCGAATTACGGCCAGAGGTTGATTTATGAGGATCTATGCATTCAAATTGGGTGAAAATATAATCACATGTCAGTTGTAGTATAATATATTTGCCCAATGAATACCCTTTTATCATCTGCATTTCTTCTTGGTGTAGCAATTTTAATGGTCAGTAGTGTAATATACAACACGTGCTTGAAGAGATATGACGTGATAAATACTGAGATGAGTGAAAAATGCCACATCATGTATGAAGTATAATACATTTATTCTTACTATTAAGACACGCCAACAGTCAAGTCAATTTAAGGAAGTCCTTGACGCCTGTCAGTGCTTACGACAACTTCCAACTGTGAAGCGCAAACAGCTGTAGGCTAAAATAAAGGTCTTCTGCATTGCAGGTGACACCACTACCAGGTTAAAGCAGCCATTCGCAGGCGGACCAGTGACGAAAACCATGCACACTAACCACCCCACTCACAGCCGTGATCCGTTCGGCTGTGTGTGGCGACCGCCTGGAGGACTCTACCACTTCCCCCCCCCCCCCCCCGAAAACAACACAAATACACGCAATACTCTTTATTGATGGAGGGAAGGTTGTTAGGTAGAGGTCTGGCTGAGGAGGTAGCAGTTGACTGATGGAACTAACACACCCTGACCATGGACGCGATCAGGAGCCAATCGCCAACACACAGGCAAGTGGTTTGGGGCAGTCCTGTGTGGAAAATGGCTCGGCCGGCCGCTCGGCCTGTGTGTTGGAGCTTGGCACTGGCCCAGCATGGTGCTACATCAGATGTTTCCCATCGTGCCATCCCCAACTGTTACCTGTGAGACCCACAGAGGTTCATGCCCGCATGGATCGCCCACTTCTCACATCAGGCGAGACAAGAACATACACACACCATCATCCAGCTCGTTGTCTCCATTGCTGGACATTTCCTGTCATACCAAATGACTGCAAAGGGTGGGGATGGGGGGGGGGGGGGAGGGCGAGACGTATTCTCCTTGGCCGGCTGGAGTCACCAAGCGGTTCTAGGCGCTACAGTCCGGAACCGCGTGACCGCTACGGTCACAGGTTCGAATCTTGTCTCGAGCATGGATGTGTGTGATGTCCTTAGGTTGGTTAGGTTTAAGTAGTTCTAAGTTCTAGGGGACTGATGACCTCAGAAGTTAAGTCCCATAGTGCTCAGAGCCATTTGAATCATTTTTTAACTTATTCTCGCCCAAATAACAACGTCTATTACAATACAGAAAATATCAATGTTAGCGAGTCAAAGAGGCTGCAGGGTCCAGCAGCTCTGGATGGGCGGCACTCTCAGCTAATCATCTGGTCCTACCAACTAGAGGCCAGAATGTCTTTATAAGCAGTGGCCGGGAGCTCCACAGTCATGTTGTTTGCTGAGTGAAGACTGTAAATATCAATCTTGTGACACACTATAAAAACCTGGCTGCCTGCTACTAGACTGGACTATGGGCTGCTATACAATACCTGTTGCTGTGCTGATAACGACTTTTCGAGAACTTACTGAGTTTCTGAGATCATTCTTCTCACTCATACCAGCTCATTCATACTTTTGTTAACTGAAAATTGTTCTGCGGTTGTTTGATTGTAAACTAGTGAAAAATGGCACACAGGAATTAAACAAGCGAATACAAAATTTTTCATCTGATCGTTGCCTCCCATCTAATTTTCAACTTAAAATTAACAGAAGATAGGGAAGCCCATCTCTGAATGAGATGATTCTAAACGGATCTGTATTGTGTGGTGCATATTGAAATCTTACGTTATAGATTATATGAGTATGATTACACTACAACGGTGTATTAATATTAAATATTAACCACACTATCTGCACGTGACTGAACGTTTCTTACCTGTTTAAAGGTTTAAAAATCAGGTAATGTGGTGAAAGTGTGAGCAGAGTAGATTATGAGGTCAGTATCTCCTTTCTAAGTAACGCCTATCTAAATAAATATCTAAAGTAATCATACTGCTTGGGCTTGGATGAAGTTAACTAATCTATGAGAATAAGCAAACGGCATATTGGTGTAGGGTACAAAAACCATTGTTGATGCTTTAAGCGAAAATGTGATGTAGTGTATTATAGAAATAGAAATCTTTGTCTCGGGAAGAATCAGCAGTTTTAATGGACTAGAAACTTTCTAAATGAAATTCCTCTAACATTTATGCTGTTAATGGTTTCTCTCTTTCATTGGTAGCGTCTTACGTTCATAATAGACAGCAGATGACAGACAAGTAAACTGCGCTAAATGAGTGATAATCTTATAATGGGGCAATGGATGATCTTTGTTGTACCCATTTCAGTTCATAAACTTGATAAATTACCTTCCAAAGAGTCGTAGGATGTTTATGAACTATAACGTTTGCTGACAACACGAGGATATTAATCAATAACCCAAACTCACCGTGACCTACAACTGGTTCACAATAATTGATTTCCCACTAATCTCAGAAGTATTAATTTGGAAAATATGAAAGAAACTGATTTTATAGACTTCAGTGATCGCACACTAAACGCAGTACTTGGTTTGTGTCAAATTCCTCAACATTTAGATGGATAAAAAGCCAAGACAAAGTCAACACAGAGTAAAATCAAACATGATGAAGTCATCTCAGCTTATCAGCCGAGTCAAGGCGTCATCCTGTGGCAACGTTCAACAGGCTTCCTGCTTGTCATCTTCAGCCGAAGACTTCGACTTCACCTGAAGATGGCAAGTAGAAAACGTGTTGCGACGTGGCCACAGAACGACGCTTTCACACGGCTGATAATCCAAGAAGGCTTCATCATCGAGATTCGCCGAGAAAGACTAAATTTGCATAAAATCAAGTATCTTGTTTTGCACACAGGTAAACTGTGTACTGGGTAGGTTGAAAACAAAAATTTGGCCTGTTTCCACTCATAAATACAACTCAAAGTGTAATATATCTCTTAAAAAACTAGTAATAATAACATTGTTGTTGTTGTGGTCTTCAGTCCAGAGACTGGTTTGTTGCAGCTCTCCATGCTACTCTATTCTGTGCAAGATTCTTCATCTCCGAGTAACTACTGCAACCTACATTCTTCTGAATCTGATTAGTGTATTCATCTCTTGATCTCCCTCTACGATTTTTACCCTCCACGTTTCCCACCATCACTAAATTGGTGATCCCTTGATGCCGCAGAACGCGTCCTACTAACCGATGCCTTCTTCTAGTCAAGTTGTGCCACAAATTCCTCTTCTACCCGATTCTATTCAGTACCCCCTCATTAGTGACGTGATCTACCCATCTGATCTTCAGCATTCTTCTGTAGCACCATATTTCGAAAGCTTCTATTCTCCTCTTGTCTAAACTATTTATCGTCAATGTTTCACACCAATACATGGCTATACTCCATACAAATACTTAGAAAAGACTTCTTGACACTTAAATCTATACTCGATGTTAACAAATTTCTGTTCTTCAGAAACGCTTTTCTTGCCATTGCTAGTCTACATATTACATCCTCTGTACTTCGACATTCATCAGTTACTTTGCTCCCCAAATAGCAGAACTCATCTACTACTTTAAGTGTCTCATTTCTTAATCTAGTTCCCTTAGCATCACCTGATTTAATTAGACTACATTCCATTATCATCAGTATGCTTTTGTTGATGATCATCTTATATCTGCCTTTCAAGACACTGCCCATTCCGTTCAACTGCTCTTTCAGGTCCTTTGCTGTCTCTGACAGAATTACAATGTCAAATAACATTGCATAAAGTGTATAACAATACATCCTGCAGAAGTCTCTTCAGGGATTTGGTATTTCTAAAATTTCTGTCTCAGAATTTATCATTAATGGTATTATTAAGTAGTAACAATAACGTATTTAAGATGAAGTGAGAATAAAGGATATAAAATATTTCCCAAAAAGATCATGACTCATTGTCTTTTATTTCGTGTTATCCCTGTTGCAAATGGTCTGTGTAATCTGTGGGCAGACCGAAAGCAAAAATTTTTAAAAACTGGAAATCTACTGACAATCAAATATGAATTCTAAATTTCTAATAAAATACTCCTTCTCCAAATTATCCACACGCAAGAGCTGTAAACACCGACTACATGGATAATTCGTCAAAAAGTTGATTGTAGACGAGCCTCTACTCGTACTGTGTGAAGATATCTATTATTCTTTGATATGTATCAGTGTAGAGCGTAAGGACTAGTAGATAGCTACCTAGCACAATGGCGTAAACAGCTTTTTTCTCAAGGTCATAATCTGCTAGTTTTATCATGTTGGTGTTCAGCACATGTATGTACGAACAAAATATAGCAGTTTATTCACTGTTATACATTGTATACAGCTGCTTCTCTCTGTTAAGGTGCATCTTGCCTCATTCACACCCTTGATGGTTCTTCAATATGATATCAGCCGAAATGGAAGGATGAATGAATGATGAAAATTTTATGATGTTTTGAAAAACCTAATTTGTGCTGTTGTGAAATGCATCGAGGAAACCATTAGTATTTTTATGAACACATATAAATGCATCTACAAAGAATATGCTGTTTATATTTAAGTTTAAAGGAATGTTTCTAATTACCTGTTCTGGGATTCTTGGAAAAATGAAGGTCTCGTACCCTGTCGAAGTTACAGTTATTAGATACTGAGAGATCCTCGACTGCAGCCTAGACTTAATCCTCACAATACCAAGGATGTACTTTTGAAAGTATTGTAATTTAATCACATACTTTATATTTTAAAATTTTGAAAAAATTTTTGTTAATTATTTCTTATGCTAGATTCTATAATTGTTTTAAAATTTTCAGTAAAACTTAACCCAAAAATTTAAGTCTTAGAAGTGAATGTGACTTTTGCAACAAATGTCATTTTAATATTTTCTGGCTCAGAACCCTTATTACACATCTGCATACCTTTAAAAAGCATGTTGTAAATAAAAGTCAATGAGAAATATCGAAATTTGCTTTTTTTTAGTTTTTTGTGGTGATCTTGGAGTACCCCTACCTTCAGTGTACACATTACGGAAAATGCTTTAATATTGCTAAGAAGTAATTTGTTAATAAAAAAGTATGTTGTTGATAAAAGTTAACAACAATTAATGATATTTATTGTGGTGTGCATAATGTATCTCCCCAAACTCACCCCTTGGTAGCACAAGTTATGAAAAATGTGTTGGTTTAGCTAGTGTCAGTGTTCCAACATACAATGAATAACCTGTACAACAGTACTGTATGTCTTCAACGTGGAAATATTTACTTATTACTATACACATTTTGTATTCACAGGGAATGAGATACTTTTCAAGTGCACTGCTTACTTAGAGAAACAAGACTTTTACTGCCACACTCCAGCCTTGTCAATAACGAATTTAGAAAGCTTTTAACAGTAAATTTAGCAAATAAAAAGTGCATTTTCTTTCATTCCATGAGCAAGGAATTTTGATAAGCAGGCAGTTGATGCCAGTGATAAACACAGGACATTCATGTGTCTACTAACGCTACTACGCTAAAACCACTTCTTAGACAAATGCAAAGGAAATGGAGACTGACAGCACATACCTCAATTAGACGACTGATATTTGGATGCTCTATCCTCCATGAGGCCGGGCAAATGTCGTACTTGGACGTAATCACGAGGGCTGCGTAGGCGAAGGCGACAGAGCCTACGGTGGGATGGAATTCTCCGATTGTGGGCACAAAAACAAGACTACAGTGGGCGACTAATCCTAAAGCCACCATTATGACTCGCTCTGTGTCAGAACTCATAGCAGATGGTTTTCAGTTCGCCGAGTGCCGTCACATCAACTTATGTTGTGCGATTAACGCCAAAGTCATCCATGTGCGTTAGCGATTTGCCTTTATCGAACATTGTCAAATAACATAACGAACCATAAGCGAACCATTATCGTGTTAGGGTCGCGTGTCATCAGTAAAGGAGCGATGCCGTTAGCGTCCCTCTGCTCGCTTCAGTTATGTATAAATACTCTGCGATCACAGATGTAACAGAAAGAAAGATTCTAACTTAAAATACACGATAACGATAAAGCGCTGGCGATATCAACTGCAATCGATCTCTCGCTTCGAGCACACACGCGATATTTACTGCGCTAGTATTTCGAGCGACATTGTATCGTGAAGTTCGGCTATGGACAATTAACTTGTATGTTTAGCAGCAGTGACATTTGACATGTCACTTCTTTATGTCACCAATAATAGCAATAACAAAAAGTTGAAATTATTAAGACTTTTTGATATACCGATCTAAGCCAAAATCGATAATAGCGCCGGCGCAGAGATGCTGCTAGTTGCTAGCAGGAAACTCCCTACGCCTTGCTGTTAAGAGGCATGACTACAGAGTTGCGTCCTACCGAAGCTATGGTTCGGTAGTTTTGACACGATACATGAATGTCGTAGAGAAGGGCAGCATTGGTACAGAAAGAAACTTAAATGAATGTGAGAGAGAATCTGGGATAGGATGTCTTCTCTTTGTTTTGTTTGGTTGTTTGTTTGATTTACATATAATTATAACCGAAAATCATCCAGTGTTAGTCGATTGTGTATTCTATATTCTTGTCGAATATAAACTGCATTTTATAAGTAATAAAAATAAGTTGAACGCCTAACTTCGGCATTTTTATGCAGCCAAAGCAATTACTTTTTCCGCAAGTACGGTTTACATTCACAAACATAAAAAATATATATAATTATTGTTATTTTGCTCTCAGTAGAACATTCATCATGGTCAAAGACAAGAGTTTTATGATCAATGTTTGTTTTTGGCACGCTAGTGCAGAAAAGGTCACAAATTCAGGTATGAAAAGATCTTGCATTCGCAAGCTTATAAAGGCGACTTTGAATTTTCCTTTCAGAGAGGTCCCGTGTGCCAGATAGATTCGATTTAAAATTCTACAATGTAATATTTTATTGTTCGAGTCGCTTTTGCGTAATCTTTCACTGCTTGTGAGTGCATCGGGAAAGCCGGTCGTTGTGGCCGAGCGGTTCTAGGCGCTTCAGTCCGAAGCCGAGCTGCTGCTACGGTTGCAGGTTCTAATCCTGCCTCGGGCATGGATGTGTGTGATGTCTTTAAGTTACTTAGGTTTAAGTAGTTCTAAGTGTAGGGGACTGATGACCTCAGATGTTATATCCCATAGTGCTTAGAGCCATTTGAACCATTTTTACATCGGGATAGAGTGTGTACTTTCGAATAATTCCTACTGTATTATCAATTTTAATTGTAATTTATGTTTTTTAGAAACTTTTGGCAACAGAATCCTCGCTCAAAATCACCGTTTCCTGATGTCGTTGTGTGTTTAGCTGAAAAAAGGTGCGTTTTTGAGAATTTTCGAACGTTTGCAAGTGTTTGTGCTTTATATAATCTTAGTAGTAGTATTCTAGTTTAAATAATCGTTCGCCTTAAATTTCAGTGGTTGCATATGAATGAAAGTACAATTTTTGAGAATTACATGGATTTACGAGTGGTGAGCAAAACATATATCTTAGTGAATCGGCGTCGTGGTTACAGTCACTGTAGCATTAACACATCGTGTTGCATTTAGCTTTGTGTTCTAAAAGGGGTGTAAATCGTCTGCAATTATTATAAATTAGCGAACTTGTCAATGTTACGCAATTCCTAAATATGTTTGGGAGTTGGATTTACATCTTGAACTCCTCCATCCCCTTTCTATCCAGCTCCCCTACCCCCCTCTCTTTATCCGTCTCCAGCTCTTCCCCTCCTGCATCATCTCCTCACTCACCCCCACCCCCCCTCAATTTGTCCATCTCCTCCTACTCTCTTTATATGCCCATTTCCTCTCTCAACCCTCCCTGTCCTTTTACCCCTCTTTCTGATCTTGAGCCTTGTGTATTATTATTACTTGCAGAACCTTCACCGAGAACTGAAAGGGCAAATCGGTTGGAATTATTTGTATGCAGGGTACCAAAGCGATTTCGCGAGCAGCTGGATCTGTGAGGATAGCAGCTTCAATGACAGTATTTCCTATGTAATTAACTTTTTATACCTGTGATCCACAGTCGTGAAGAACTTTATAAAAGACATATTTACTCCAGTGACTGTAACACTTTCTTTATATCACGATTGCAATTTCGGCCTTAGGCCATTATCAAATGAAGATGTTATGGCTATTAGGGCATGTCAACCTAAAATGAGCTGACACATTTATATGTCGTTGTCATTGCTATTAAATACATTGGTGATGCTCGCACTATGTAACAGCGTCACATTGCACACCATTTTCTTTCTCGCAGACAGTTTTAAAAGTTTGACTATGATTTAAAAAAAGTATAGATTTTAACCTATGTCTATCCGAATTTTTATTAGTGTATCGCGTAAAAATCTGAAGTACAGCGGTCAAGAACTTTTCGAGATTTTTGCTAATATCGTTTCGCCATGCTATATTAAATTGTGTATATATTTACACTGAAGCGCCAACGAAACTGGTATAGGCATGCGCATTCAAATTCAGAGATATTTAAATAGGTATAAAACAGCGCTGCGGTCGGCAAAGTCTATATAGTGTCTGGCGCAGTTGTTAGATCACTTACCCCTGCTACAACGGAAGATTATCAAAATTTAAGTGAGTTTGAACGTGGTGTTATAGTCGGTGCATTAGCGATGGGACACAGCATCTCCGAGATAGCGACGTAGTGGTGATTTTCCCGTACGACCATTTCACGAGTGTACCGTGAGTATCAGGAATGCGGTAAAACATCAAATCTACGACATCACTGCGGTCGGAAAAAGATACTGCAAAACGGGACCAAAGACAATTGAAGAGAATCGTTCGACGTGACAGAAGTGCAACCCTTTTGCAAACTGCTGCAGATTTAAATGCTGGGCCATCAACAAGTGTCAGCGTGCCAATCATTCAACGAAACATCATCGATATGAGCTTCTGGAGCCGGAGGCCCACTCGTGTACCTTAGGTGACTGCACGACACAAAGCGTTACGCCTCGCCTGGGACCATCAACACTGACATTGGACTGTTGATGCCTGGAAAGATGTTGCCTGGTCGGACGAGTCTCGTTTCAAATTGTATCGAGCAGATAGGCGTGTAAGGGTATGGAGACAACCTCATGAATTCATGGAGCCTGCGTGTCGGCAGGGGAATGTTCAAGCTGGTGAAGGCTTTTTAGTGATGTGGGGCGTGAGCAGATGGAGTGATATGGGACCTCTGATACGTCTATATAAGACTCTGACAGGTGACACGTACGTAAGTATCCTGTCTGATCACCTGCATACATTCGGCTCTGTTGTGCATTCCGACGGACTTAGGCAATTTCAGCAGGGCAATGCGACACCCCACACGTCCCGAATTGCTACAGAGTGGCTCCAGGAACACTCTTCTGAGTTTAAACACTTCCACGGGTCACCAGATTCCCCAGACATGAACATTAATGAGCATATCTGGGATGCCTTGCAACATGCTGTTCAGAAGAGATCTCAACCCCTCATACCGTTTCGGATATGTGGACAGCTCTGCAGGATTCACGGTGTCAGTTCCGTCCAGCACTACTTCAGACGTTAGTCGAGTCCATGCCACGTCGTGCTGCGGCACTTGTGCGTGCTCGCGGGGCCCTACATTATAGAACTCGTAGGCAGCTGTCGCAGTTTCTTTGGTTCTTCAGTGTATATATTCTATGCATTAAAAATGTGTAGCTTATGTCCATCCGAATGTTCATTTGAGCTAAATAGAAGAACTCTGGAAATTTTGGATAATGTTTCCTGTTTATATATTAGATATATGTTTATAAATTATATATATTAAAAACATAAAGCCCGCGGCGGTCCGAATTTTAATTAGAGTATCGTGTAAAAATATGAAGAGAATCTGTCAAGAACTTTTCCAATTTTTTGCTAATAACATTTCCTCTTCATACATGACATACAAATTTATGGAGCATATATATGAAAAATGCGTAGCCTATGTCCATCAGAATTTTTATTAGAGCAACGCGCAAAATCGAAGAGCTTTTTAAGAGTTTTGGTAACAACATCTTTTCCTTTAGACATTACACACACACACACACACACACACACACACACACACACACACACACACACATATATATATATATATATATATATATATATATATATATATATATATATATTAAAAAATATAGCGTATGTGAAATAATATGGGTGAAGGTCACGGTTAAACCAGGCTCAAACATGGTAATTGGATATGTCTATAGGCCCCCTGGCTCAGCAGCTGTTGTGGCAGAGCACCTGAAGGAAAATATGGGAAATATTTCGAGTAGATTTCCCGACCATGTTATAGTTCTGGGTGGAGATTTTAATTTGCCGGATATAGACTGGGAGAGTCAAACGTTTAGAACGGGTGGCCGGGACAAAGAATCCAGTGACAACTGAAAACTACCTTGAGCAGTTAAACATACCCGAACTATTTGAAACAGTTAACGCAGAACAGGGAATCAACGATCATAAAGCGGTTACTGCATGGATGATTTCAGCCGTAAACGGAGATATTAAAAAAGGTGGGAAGATTTTTCTGTTTAGCAAAAGTGACAAAAAGCAGATTTCAGAGTACTTGATGGCTCAACACAAACGTTTTGTCTTAAGTACAGATAGTGTTGAGGATCAGTGGACAAAGTTCAAAACCATCGTACAATATGCATTAGATGAGTATGTGCCAAGGAAGATCGTAAGAGATGGAAAAGAGCCACCGTGGTACAACAACCGAGTTAGAAAACTGCTGCGGAAGCAAAGGGAACTTCACAGCAAACATAAACATAGCCAAAGCCTTGCAGACAAACAAAAATTACGCGAAGCGAAATGTAGTGTGAGGAGAGCTATGCGAGAGGCGTTCAATGAATTCGAAAGTAAAGTTCTATGTACTGACTTGGCAGAAAATCCTAAGAAATTTTGGTCTTATGTCAAAGCGGTAGGTGGATAAAAACAAAATGTCCAGACACTCTGTGACCAAAATGGTACTGAAACAGAGGATGACAGACTAAAGGCTGAAATACTAAATGTCTTTTTCCAAAGCTGTTTCACAAAGGAAGACTGCACTGTATTTCCTTCTCTAGATTGTCGCACAGATGACAAAATGGTAGATATCGAAATAGGGGACAGAGGGATAGAAAAACAATTAAAATCGCTCAAAAGAGGAAAGGCCGCTCGACCTGATGGGATACCAGTTCGATTTTACACAGAGTACGCGAAGGAACTTGCCCCTCTTCTTGCAGCGGTGTACCGTAGGTCTCTAGAAGAGCGTAGCGTTCCAAAGGATATGAAAAGGGCACAGGTCACCCCAGTTTTCAAGAAGGGACGTCGAACAGATGTGAAGAACTATAGAACTATAAATATATGTTAAAAAATATAGCGTATGTCTGACCAAATATTTATTAGGGTATAGTGTAAAAATCTGAAGTAAATATGTCAAGAACTTTTCAAGATTTTTGGTACCGATTTTCCCCATTTGTATAATACTATGCAGAGTACCCCCCCCCCCCTCCCCCTCCAAAAAAAAACACCGACAAGCTTTAGGGATAGGCACACTACACCAAAACAGGGAAATACCGCCTAGTAAACAATAAAGCACATACCTCAAGAAATATGAGCACCTGTCCACCTTCAGTATCATGAAACGTCTCTTCTGATGCAAGCTCTTTGCTTTTCGTATTTTGAGATAAGGTGGTATGGATCAAAACAAGAAAAGAAAAATCTAGTAAACATGGGCTCTAAAATACCTGTCGCCTCACTTCTGAGATTATACGTGGATTATTTCAGCAACTGGCAGAAAGGGTTGAGACGACCAGATTACTCATGGAGTTTCAATGAAGCTCACAGTCTCCAAAATTACCCTGAGAAACGATCGTGGCCTCCTGGTTCTGAGTCGAGTTGAAGGTTTGCACCAGAGATTTCGATGGTTCTGTGACAAGCTTGGCTGCGATTTCTTAGACTTACACGCCACAGGACAGAGAGCTCTAGGATCCCCCTAAATGGGTCAGGTTTACACTACACATCAGAGGCTGCTACCCAAGTAGCTGACTCCTTGTGCGATGTACACAAGGACCTTTTTTTTAGTTTAGGTGACACTCCATCCACTCCAAATAACAATAGTTGTAGTGGACTCGTGAGTATCAGTGTAATATTGATCCCGGTGCCTTCACCCCAGATGAGAACATCAAAATACTAATAAATGACTACTGAAGCGTCTGCAACAAAGTGCCAGAGTTTGAAGCGCTCCTAAAAAGCAGTGGAGCTCACGTAACACTAGGTACAGATGAACTGGTTGAAACCCAAAATTGATAACACAATGATTTTGGGGGTAAATTTATTCGTGTATTGAAAAGATGTGCTAATATGTAACGGAGGTGGTGTATTTCTCAAACGTAAATTTACCCAGAAACTGAAGCTGCATATGAGATCGTTTGTGCAATACTTCCTATCAGAGGTGCATATAAACTTACGCTAGTGTATATTGGATCCTTCCATCCTGGCATCTAACCGAAAACCTTAGAGAAAACCTCATCCCCGCAAAGTACATTCTCCATTCATACTGTGATTATAGGAGGGGACTTCAGTCTTAATTTATTGTCAACCATCAGACCTGATCTCGTTAGGATGTTCACACTGAAGCTCCTGTCAATGACAATGATACAGTTGTACGAACAATGATCACTAAAGGAAACTGGATAAAGAGGCAATAATGTCGTATGTCAATGAGGAACTGAAACATTTAGCTCTGGACACAAGCAGGTAGAAGAACTACAGCTCGAGTTTAAAAGAACAGTTATCTTTGCACTGGATATATTTGCGCGTGCTAGAACAGTTCATGATGGGAGGGATCCTCAGTGGCATACAATCACCGTAAAAAAACTTCGAAAGAAAGAGTGACTACTGTATAACAGACGCGAAACAGTACACACGACTGTGGATAGAGTGATGCTCAAAGAAATGCGTTTGCTGTCAAGAGGGTAATATGCGAAGCGAAAGCAGAAATGGTGAACTACGTTTACAAATGTTCCTTTACAAAGAAACGTCAAGGGGTATTGCCCTAGGAAAATTCTCGCATCCCTGCAAAGATAAGTGATATGGATACTAATGTCAATGGTGTCGAGAAACATCTGAAATCTTTAAAAATGTCCAGGAGAACTACATTGTTTCCTTGTCTCCACAATGAGCTTGCAAACGTGACAATATATTTCTATCAAAACATGTGTGTGAAAGAGTTTTTCGGATTATTAAACTAAAACAATCACGATTACGTGGGAACCTGAATGCGAAAATCTGTGAAACTGCGTGCATGTCCGTATGTTTGTACCAGATAAAAACTGCACTGATAAGCCAAAACATTATGACCACTTGGTTAATAGCTTGTTTGTCCGTCTTTGGAACGAAATATATCACTGATTCTGCGTATCAGGGTTCAAATGGTTCAGATGGCTCTGAGTACTTTGGGACTTAACATCTGAGGTCATCAGTCCCCTAGAACTTAGAACTACTTAAACGTAACTAAACTAAGGACATCACACACATCCATGCCCGCGGCAGGGTTCGAATCTGCGACCGTAGCGGTCGCGCGGTTCCAGACTGAAGCGCCTATAACCGCTCGGCCACAGCGGCCGGCGCGTATCAGGGATCCGACAGTTTATTGGTAAGTATGTGGCGGTATGTAGCATTGACGTCTACGCACGTCACGTAATTTGCGTAAATAACGGGCCGCTGATTTGCGTACGCGCTGATGGCGCCCGGTAGTGACCGAGATGGGTTCCGTAGGACGTACCTCAGGCGAATTTGGTCGCCGGAACATCAATGTGAGTTCACTATAACGCTCCTCAAACCACTGTAGCACGGTTATGGCTCCGGGACACGGACGATTATACTGCTGAAAGATGACGTCGCCGTCGGGGAAGACATCAAGCATGAAGGGATATAGGTGGTTCGTAGCTGTCAGCGTGTCTTCAATTACTACCATTGGTCCCATGGAAGCGCAGGAGAATGTCTCCCATATCACAATAGTGCTCGCACCAGCCTGAGTCCGTGACGCGCTGCACCTTTCGATGACGGGTTTGCGGAGACGACCAGCGACCTAGTATAGCAAAAATGTGATTCACCCGCAGAGCTGACAAGTTTCCATTGATCGACGGTCAAATCCCGATCGTCCCATGCCTACTACAATCGTAGCAGACGATGTCGTTGATCAAAAAATACGTCAATACGTCGGGGTGGTCCGCTGCAGAACTTCATGTTCAACAATGTACGGTGAATGGTGTGCTCCGAAACACTTGTGCGTGCACCAGCATTGTGCTCTTTCGGCAGAGATGCCACAGATCACCATCTATCCTACTTTACAGAGCAGACAGGCGTCCGAGCCCCACGTTCTGTGAAGAGCCGTGGACCATCAACCATTTAGCGCCTAGTAATAATTTCGCTGTCCTACCTCTTCCCGTAGATGCTCACGACAGTAGCACGTGAATATTCGAGGAGCTTCACTGTTTTCGATATGGTCGTTCACAGGCTCTGCGTAATAATAATCTTCCCTTTGTAAAAGTTTTCATCTCAACGGATTTCCCCATTGGCAGCCCATACCTTCGTTAGAGTGATCCCTCGTCCGTGTCTGCTCTGCTTACGTACTAGTTAACCGCGTCGGGTGCCCGGAACACCACTAGGCGGCAACCAGCGTCGCGGTAGGCAGTGGTCGTAATGTTTCGGGTTATAAGTGTATATTACGTCTTCAGTGCGCCAAAAATAATTAAATAATACTGAAAATTTGTTTCGCTTGTTATCTGTGTTATCAAGAAATAAGAAATATGTAATAAAGTCAAATGCAATATGTGTCCATTGTCACTGAAATGTGACAGTTTCGCAATTTCGCTCTCTTCTCCCTCCTTATATTCACACAGTGTGGCATTGTGATGAGGGAAGTGTGCAGCTAGACAAGGGAGTTACGGCACACGAGCAAGAGCTCTCTCGAATTCAGAATTCTTGCTGTCGCTGGTGTAGATGTTCACAAATGATGATGCCAGCGTTGATACACTTCGTTTTATCGTTGCATATTCTTACATATTTCGCTATAATTACATTTTTACATTATATTATATTTTAACTTTACGCTTCGTAAGATTACATATAATTGCTTTTTTATCCTTCATGTCTCCCCACGCTCTCAATAAGTCGCTTCCTTACAAAAATATCAGAATAGAGCTTACTATAATAACTGAAGACAGGAATTAAAAGAACACTTTCTAGGGCAGGAATAGTACGCACCGCGTGGTCTTGCGGTAGCGTTCTCGCTTCCCTCGCGCGGGGTCCCGGGTTCGATTCCAGGCGGGGGTTAGGGATTTTCTCTGCCTGGTGATGACTGGTTGTTGTGTTTTCTTCATCATCATTGAGTCGCAAGTCGCCGAAGCGGCGTCAACTAAAAAGGACTTGCAATATGGCGGCCGAACTTCCCAGCTGGGGTCTCCCGTCCAACAATGTCATACAGTCATTTCATTTCTTTTTAGTGCAGTAATACATGATGAACTGCACTCTGAGTTGGATTATTAAGGAGGCGCTCCTGCTTATTATTAAAGATTCCGGATTTCAGTTCTCGTCTACACATTCAGAACTACGGGGCGTGCGCTGCAAGAAAAGTTTTCCAAATCGTAGTTCTTTGGAGTTCACGACTGTATGTGTTCATGATGCCTCCTTTTACGTGAAAATTATCATCTAAACTAAGATCTTGGGTTACAATAGACAGCGCTTCCACTAACGATGGAGAGATTGTTCTATGTCCAGTGTGAAATAAGGAGATTCGATGCTCTATAAAGTCCCAACTTCAACAACAAATACGTAGTAATGTGCACACAAAGAACAAACCAGTGCAATCGTCAAAGAAGCAAGTGTTTCTGATGCAGATGCAAAAGACTTGAAACTCCAAAAATGAATATTTTCATGAAATGTGCCTTTCTACAGTTGCTGACTATCGCCTGTTTCCTCAAAATACCGTAAGTAATAGATTTCTCGTTTTAATATCCTCGCCAACAGCTGATACCGGTTGTGGCTCAGAGACTACTACGGTGGTCGGGGGAGGGGAGAGGGACGTTATATTGGCATCCCGACAGGTGAGAATGAGCCAATCGAGCTGTTGCTGTTATTTTTTTTTTTTTTTTTTTTTTTTTTTTTTTTGCAAGGGACTCCAGTTGCCTGAGCTTGAGTGGTAAAAACAGAAAATAAAGTAACATTTCCTAAAGCCTACAGACAGATCAACAGCTATCTGTAATTGAAGAAGAGAAATTTTGCACCATTTAATTGTCGTAAGAAAAAAATGTGGTCCACGTGGAGCTGATGACTTTCGTTAATGGTCAGAAGATTCCAGGTTCGAATCCTGGCAGGGTCGCCATATGAAACGTCCCCTTTGAACAATTTATACAAGACTGTGCTTAAACTGACATACAATATTTTTAGCGCAACGCAATCTGACTTTCAAAAATCCCTGCAAAAGAATGGCCCTGAGTAACATTAAACTATACCTTTCAGAAATCACTTACCTCACAAAAATCTTCATTACTCGAACTACTGCAGTACAGCGAGCGCCACTACTGCCAGCTAAATAAAAGATTCAAACTACAGAAGGCACTAACTACTGATAGGGATAGTTAGCAAATGAAAGATATTAATAGAGAACAAACAATGTATTTACCTTGATAGTCATAATATATATAGCAGTTCATGACAAATTACAAAACTCCGCCATCTCTCTCCCCACATCCACCACTGCTGGCGGCTCACCTCCAACTGCGCAACGCTACGCGCTGTTAACAGCCCAGCTGCCCAACACTACAATGGCGAGTATTACAACAATGCAAAGCAGCCACAGACTGCACACAGCACAGCCAGTGATTTTCATACAGAGGTGGCGTTACTAATAAAAAACCTAAACAGCCTACTTACAATGGGAATCGAAATGGCTTGTGATATATCAGTTACTGAAACGATATTCAGAGGAATTCAGTTCAAAACATTTATTTTATAAGTATTTGCTGGCAAGGGACAAACTAGACGATGTTAATGTTTTCGTTCAAAAAATGACTCGAAGTACAATGAAGTGTCAAACTATTTCAATTACAGTCAGTATGCATTAACGGTGGGTCCGCAATGTATTGGGGAACACTGAGTAACACAGGCGTCACTCCCCGAGATCGCAAAGGAAAATACTTTATAGGGCTTGGCAGAAACAGTTACGTATTCATGACACTTTGGATGGGATAGGCAGGCACCAGAGTTAATACATAGACCTGACGAGTTAACGAGCTCAATTAAAATTCACTGTAACGGAGGCGCTAAGTTCCGAATCACGAAAGAATTTCAGTGGAAAGTTAAAAATCGTGACTTTAGCAGTGAAAGAAACCTGACTTGATTTCAAAGACCCTAAACTCTATCAAAAAGCCTAGCACAACAGTTAGAACACTCACCATTTTAGCTGCCGTTTCGGATCTCGAACACCCCATACATTTCCGAAACGGCAAGTCGCTCTACCCCTATACAGAACAGCCTCAGACTTTCTCTTCCGCTCTCCGGAACCTACAGCAGAATTACCTTTCTACTCATGGCTTCCCTAATTCCTGTGTCTCAACAAACCTAATTCCCTTCAAAACTTGTGCAAGCCAACCAGTGCTAGAAAAACAAAAAAATTCCACAAAAGAGTCAATTCCTCGCGTCTTACTAGCGTCAGGGCGAATTACGTCACTTATTAGTGCCCAATGAACGCTCTAGTCTTGTCCTTAGCCTGTGAGGAATGAGGAAATGCTGGTTTCTTCCCCTGCCATCCTGAATATTTCTCAAAGACTTGTCAAATCTTCCCACAGTTTTAGATAAATAGCCTTGGCGTCAGTAAGTCTGCTGGGGGGGCTAACCTCCTGCTTAATCGGCAAACTGTCAAATTTCCCCTGGCGCCACCATGTCGTGAGTGGGCGTAAAACGGACATTACTTCTGTACCTGTCTTACGACCCTGGAGCCAAGCGGTCTGCGGTGGGCGTGTCGTCACCATTAAGCAGTACAGTGTGCCCCGCGATGCATACTGCCTTTAATTCGCTGCGACGAACTCCTGCAGTTTTGCGGCGCCAAGCGGCATTTCTGTCGAGTACTTTACTGGAAGCTCTATCGTCCACAAAAGACCCACGGTGCCGCCTAGCTAGAGGGCCGTGCGACACTCGTGTGAAATTTCGACTATCCGAAGACTACCGCTTACGAACGAGAACTGTTATTTCAATTACGTCTGACTTGCCTGTCCCATTATTAGGAATAATAATTTGTCTATTTAGAATTAATAGAATTGTCTAATTAAGATGGTAATCATAACTGTTTCTGCCCTATACACACTGAAATCACTGGTGCAAACCAATTTTAATTCACTTTTAATCACAGCAGGCGGGTGGCTCACATGTGCATTTATTGAGACACACGCCAGTATCTTATCAAGTTGTTTCTATTAATTTGCTCTTTACGCGTTACGTGTCAGGTTGGATTTCCACATTTGTTGAATTAGGTAGGGAATGAGGAGTGTGGGCGCAAATTATAACTTACTGACATAGAAAACCCAAAGAAAACAGTGGCAGACATTCCCTTCCGAGAGGCTGGCGATATTTGCGAACAACTGGCAAGTGGCAAAGGCCAATGAGCAATTTAGAAAAAAGCGGAGAAATATGAGAGGTATCCTACAGATCTCTCTCATTGTATGCAGAGATGTTGCTACAAAATTATAGAGAAATGTAGGAAGATCGACGCTTGATGCAGGGAGTGCCAATTAACCCTCAACATAAACAAATGTAACGTAATGCGAATACATATGCAGAAAGAGCTTTTTTTGTATGATTAGACAATTGAAGAACAATCACTGGAAATAGTTACTTCCCTAAAAAATCGAGTAGAATGTGTATGGGCACATAAAATTAGTCATGGGTAAAGCAGATGCCAGACAGATTCAGTGGTAGAGTCCTCAGGAAATGCTATCCATCAACAAGGGAAGTAGCTTACAAAACACTCGTTCGACCAATATGATATAGCACAGGGTAGTGGGTGAGGGGAGGGATTAGGTACTGACCCATAAATAGCAACAACATTGTTGTTGTTGTTGTTGATGTTGTTATGGTCTTCAGTATAGAGTCTGGTTTGATGCAGCTCTCCACGCTACACAATCCTGTGCAAGCTTCTTCATCTCTGCGTAACTCCTGCAACTTACATCCCTTGAACCTGCTTAGTGAATTCATCTCTTGGTATCCCTCTACAATTTTTACCGTCCACGCTTTCCTCCAATACTAAATTGGTGATCCCTTAATGCCTCAGAATATATCTTACCAACCGATCACTTCTTTTGTCAGGTTGTGCCACAAATTCTCCCCAATTCTGTTCAACACCTCCTCATTAGTTACGAGATCTACCCATCTAATCTTCAGCATTATTCTGTAGCACCACATTTCAAAGGCTTCTATTCTCTTCTTGTCTAAACTGTTTATTGTACAAGTTTCACTTCCGTACATGGTTACACTCCACACAAATACTTCAGAAAGGTTTTCTCGACATTTATGTATACTCTATATTAACAAATTTCTCAAAAACACTTTCCTCGCCATAACCATTGTACATTTTATATCCTGTCCACTTCGATCATCATCAGTTACATTGCTTCCCAAATGGCAAAACTCATCCACTACTTTAAGTGTTTCATTTCCTAATCTAATTCCCTAAGCATCACCTGATATAATTCAAAATGGCTCTAAGCACTATGGCACTTAACATCTGAGGTCATCAGTCCCCTAGACTTAGAACTGCTTAAACCTAACTAACCTAAGAACATCACATACATACATGCCCGAGGCAGGATTCGAACCTGCGTCCGTAGCAGCAGCGCGGTTCTGGACTGAACCGGCTAGAACCGCTCGGCCACACCGGCCGGCGTGATTTAATTCAACTGCATTCCATTATCCTCGTTTTGCTTTAGTTGATGTACATCTTATATCCTCCTTTCAAGACACTGTCCATTCAGTTCAATTTCTCTTCCAGGTCCTTTGCTGTCTCTGACAGAATTACTATGTCATTAGCAAACCTCAAAGTTTTTCTTTCTTCTACCTGGACTGTAAAGCCAACTAGAAATTTCTTTTTTTGTTTCCTTAATTGCTTGTTCGGTGTACAGCTTGAATAATGTAGAGGATACGCTACAACACTGTCTCACTCCCTTCTCAACCACTGCCTCCCTTTCGGGCCCCTCGACTGTCATAACTGCCCTCTGGTTTCTGTACGAACTGAAAATAGCCTTTCGCTCCCTGTATTTTACCCCTGCCACCTTCAGAATTTGAAAGAGAGTATTCCAGTCAACATTGTTAAAAGCTTTCTCTAAGTCTACAAGTGCTAGAAACGTAGGTTTGCCTTTCCTTAATCTTTCTTCTAAGATAAGGCGTAAGGTCAGTATTGCCTCACGTGTTCCAACATTTCTATGGAATCCAAACTGATCTTCCCCGAGGTCGACTTCTTCCAGTTTTTCAATTCGTTTGTAAAGAATTCGTGTTAGTATTTTGCAGCTGTGACTTTTAAACAGATAGTTCGGTAATTTTCACATCTGTCAGCACCTGCTTCCTTTGGGATTGGAATTATTATATTCTTCTTGAAGTCTGAGGGTATTTCACCTGTCTCATACATCGTGCTCACAAGATGGTAGAGGTTTGTCAGGGCTGGCTTTCCCAAGGCTATCAGTAGTTCTAATGGAATTTTGTCTACTCCGGGGGCCTTGTTTCGACTTAGGTCTTTCAGTTCTCTGTAAAACTCTTCACGCAGTATCATATCTCCCATCTCATCTTCATCTATGTCCTCTTCCATTCCCATAATATTGACCTCAAGTTCATCGGTCTTGTATAGACCCTCTATATACTTCTTCCAACTTCCTGCTTTCCCTTCTTTGCCTAGGACTGGTTTTCGATCCAAAGTCTTTATATTCATACAGGTGGTTCTCTTTTCTGAAAAGATCTCTTTAATTTTCCTACAGGTAATATCTATCTTACCCCTAGTGATATATGCCTCTAAATCCTTACATTTGTCCTCTAGCAATCTCTGCTTAGCCATTTTGCACTTCTAGTCCATCTCATTTTTTGAGGAGTTTGTATTCCTTTTCGCCTGCTTCATTTACTGCATTTTTATATTTTCTCCTTTCAACAATTAAATTAAATATCTCTAGTGTTATCAAAGGATTTTCACTAGCCCTCGTCGTTTTACTTACTTGATCCTTTGCTGTCTTCACTATTGCATCTCTTAAAGCTACCCATTCTCCTTCTACTGTATTTCTTTTCCCTGTATTTGTCAATCGTTCCCTAATTCTCCCTCTGAAACTCTCTACGAGCTCTGGTTCTTTCAGTTTTTCCAGGTCCCATCTCCTTAAATTCCTGCCTTTTTGCAATTTCTTCAGTTTTAATCTACAGTTCATAAGCAATAAATTGTGGGCAGAGTCCACATCTGCCTCTGGAAATGTCTTACAATTTAAAACCTGGTTCCTAAATCTTTGCCTTGCCTTTATATAATCTATCTGATATCTTCGAGTATCTCCAGGCCTCTTCCATGTATACAACCTCCTTTCATGATTCTTAAACCATGTGTTAGCTACGATTAAGTTATGCTCTGTGAAAAAAATTCTACCAGGAGGCTTTCTCTTTCATTCCTTACCTTCAGTCCTTATTCTCCTACTACTTTTCTGTTTCCTACTATCGAATTCCAGTCCCTCATGACTATCAAATTTTCCTCTCCTTGGACTATCTGAATAATTTCTTTTATCTCATCATACATTTCCTCAATCTCTTCCTCATCTGCGTAACTGGTTGGCATATAAACTTGTACTGTTGTGATAGGCGTTGTCTTCGTGTCTGTCTTGGCTACAATTATGCGTTCACTACGCTGTTCCTAGTAGCTTATTCGCGTTCCTATTTTATTATTCATTATTAAACGTACTCCCACATTGCCCCTGTTTGATTTTGTATTTATAACAGTGTATTTACCTGACCGGCAACGGCCTTGCCGCAGTAGATACACCGGTTCCCGTGAGATCATCGAAGTTAAGAGCTGTCGGCGTGGCCGGCGTCTGGATGGGTGACCATCCCGGCCGCTACGCGCTGTTGCCATTTTTCGGGGTGCACTCAGCCTCGTGATGTCAATTGTGGAGCTATTCGACCGAATAGTAGCGGCTCTGGTCAAAGAAAACCATCATAACGACCGGGAGAGCGGTGTGCTGACCACACGCCCCTCCTATCCGCATCCTCATCTGAGGATGACACGGCGGTCGGATGGTCCCGATGGGCCACTTGTGGCCTGAAGACGGAGTGGATTTACCTGACCAAAAGTCTTGTTCCTCCTGCCACCAAACTTCACTAATATCCACTATATCTAAGTTTGACCTATCCATTTCCCTTTTAAAATTTTCTAACCTACCTGCCCGATTAAGGGATCTGACATTCCACGCTCCGATCCGTATAACGCCATTTTTCTTTCTCCTGATATCGACGTCCGCCGTAATAGTCCCCGTCTGGAGATCCAAATGCGGGACTATTTTACCTTTGGAATATTTTACTCAAGAGGACGCCATCATCGTTCAACCATACAGTAAAGCCGTATGCCCTCAAAAAAAATTACGGCTCAAGTTTCTCCTTGCTTTCAGCCATTCGCAGTACCAGCACAGCAAGTAGTAGTTTAATGTCACAAGGCCATATCAGTCAGTCATCCAGATTGTTGGTCTTGCAACTACTGAAAAGACTGCTGCCTCTCTTCAGGAACCATACATTTGTCTGGCCTCTCAACAGATACCCCTCCGTTGTGGTTGCAACTACGGTTCGGTTATCTGTATCGCTGAGGCATGCAAGCCTCCCCACCAACAGTGAGGTCCATGGTTCATGGAGGGGGGGGGGGGGACAACATAGTATATACCGTCTTTCTTAAAGAGCAGTCTTTGTTAAACATCATAATATTTTATTTATTCGTATGGCTAGAACCCCTTCGGGCAGGCCGTTCGCCGGGTGCCGGTCTTTCAATTTGACGCCACTTCGGCGACCTGCAGTCGATGAGGATGGTAGGATGATGATGAGGACAGCACAACATCTAGTCCCTGGACGGAGAAAATTCCCCGACCCAGCCGGGAATCGATCCCGGGCCCGGAGGATTGACAATCCGTCACGCTGACCATTCAGCTAGCGGGGGTGGACAACATAGTATAAACAGTATTTATTAAACAATAATTTTTTATCAAGACATTAATGACAGTACCCCATGAAAACAATACTAAATTACAATAGGTTCAGGCCCATGACCTTCAAGTCAATCAAAGACTAGCACTCATGTACATTCCATAGCTCAGAGGTGACGTGTTTCACCTTAAAGTTTTGCTCCGACAGCTTCAGAAGGTACAATTTATTGAAACGTGGCGTATGTCACCTTGGAAAAAGAAAAGACTTTACTTTAACTGAATCAAAAATACAAGATAGCTAAACGGAATTTACTTAAACAGATTTCAAAGATGTACTGTAGCTTAGCCGTGACGTTTGCAGATTGTAAGAAAACAGATGGGTAACGACCACGACATTGTAAGGACGCGTTCCACAACTCTTCGATAGCACCTTTACATGCCGGTTCGTCCAGATGGGCGACGTTCGGTTTCCAGGGAGGCCTACTGTGCCACACACGTGCAGGTTGGAGGGCAATGGTGCAAATATAGGCTGTGTTTGGTGAATGCAGTGGGCCAGAGTTCTGTTCCTCTCGCCGCCGTAGAAAGGGTGCTTGTGACGTAAGTCCTGTCTAACCGACTTGACGAATGACTTGGATAATGGGTGTAACCAGGAGCTGGGCCCTGGATGTAGCGCCACGTGTCGAGCAGGTGGAGGTCACGTTCTAGCGTTTCCGCACACGGGACGTGAAGTGGCTGCTGATCAGACGAAGATAAAGTACAGTTAAAATCTCCTCTGATCACCATATCGTCTATGCGGCCCATACAGAGACGCGTAATATCTTCCGAAAAAAAGCGGTCCCGATCTCTCCGTCTCCCTGATCCTAAAGGGGCTTATACGTTGATGAGTCGTACACTGGCTGCGTCGCGCCGCGTTCACCTGGGCGGCACCCAATTTCATGCGGCGGGTGGCGTCTGGCCGGTGGCCGGTAGTCGCTGCAGCGCAAGGAAATACTCGAGCGTAAGCTGTTGTGATCGCGACGCAGCCACGAGCTGTCCTGCTGTTTCTGGAAGTGTTAGTTATTACTGGTGGGTAGAATGGGAAACCAATTATCTTCGATGTTCAATCAGACTCATAACTTTAGACGAGAGCCAAAAAGTGACAAAAAAAATACAGTAGGACGCGAACACGCGACTGTAAGTTTAGATTCAAATGGTTCAAATGGCTCTGAGCACTATGGGACTTAACATCTATGGTCATCAGTCCCCTAGAACTTAGAACTACTTAAACCTAACTAACATAAGGACATCACACAACACCCAGTCATCACGAGGCAGAGAAAATCCCTGACCCGCCGGGAATCGAACCCGGGAACTCTATAAGTTTAGAATTCGCGACGATTATCACTTTCTTTTTCTTTATTTTGTACGGTGTTTTTCGTTGCGTTTGGTCTGGGCGGACGTCACATGACATCCGTTCAATTTGATCGTTGATTCCTTTACTCAGTTTTTTTTTATTACAGAGGGCCACCGCCTCTCTGACCGGACACGCTGAGCTACCGTGCCAGCAAAATTTTACAGTTCAGGTGAGTTTTGAACTGTGGATCCTCCATGCAACAGTCTTCTATCATAATCACTACACCACGGTGACTGTAAAATGTGTGCCCCAACCCACTAGACCACGAGCTCACCCAAGTCAATGACATCTCGGAAGTAGATAACACTTCCTCCCGACACTTCCGCGTCTAACAGCCGGCACGGTAGCTCAGCGTGTTCGGTCAGAGAGCTGGTTGGCCTCTGTAATAAAAAAAACTGAGTGAAACGATCAACAAACGAACTTCACCGGATGTCATGTGACGTACACAACGATCAACAACGAACAGAATGCAAAAAAAAAAAAAACAAAAAACCAGTGTTGCCAGATTGTGTGCATGACCGGACTTAGCGTTGTCAGGGGCGGTCGGTTTTATGGCCACCTTAAGTGAACGACCCAGACTTAGTATCTGTGGCGGCCGGCCGGCGGTCAGTTTTTATGTCTAAGACTGTACATCAATGGTCTCCTTAGATGTCAAAAACTTGTATTCCAGTATCCCCATGAAGCTGGTTAAAAATATTGTTACGGACAGTCTCAAGCATTATTGTGATAGACGCTAGAGGAGGTGGAGGATGTCTTGCAGCTCCTGGGTTTAGTTCTAAATTTCAACTATTTTAGTTTGGTGATGACGTCTACATTCGGAACCATGGCCTAGCTACGGATTCCCCTTCGTCGTTTTGTTTGGCAAACTAATTTAGAACATCGGATTTCCAGTGAGTTACCTGTGCACTACAGTAAAGTCATGCTATGGTCATGCTATGTCGATGACATCTTTCTTCTACATAATCGTTCCGCCCTTGAGTGTGACGATTTCTTCCATCGTCCTAATGGTTTCAGTGAGCATGTACATTTCACAATAGAATATAGTGTAAATGGTACTTTACCATTTTTGTACCTATCGGGCACTGTGTCAGGAAATTCCTTTTAGTATAACATTTATAGGAAAACAGCAACTACGGATTTGGTTCCTGAATTTCGGACGGCAGGAGATGAGGATCTAGTAGCTATGAGAACCAGTCGTGAGTGGTCGTTGAGTAGCTCAATCGGTAGAGCACTTGTCAGCGAAAGGAAAAGGTCCCGAGTTCCAGCCTCGGCTCGCCGGCCGGAGTGGCCGAGCGGTTCTAGGCGCTACAGTCTGGAACCGCGCGACCGCTACTGTCGCAGGTTCGAGTCCTGCCTCGGGCATGGATGTGTGTGATGTCCTCAGGTTAGTTAGGTTTAACTAGTTCTAAGTTCTAGGCGACTGATGACCTCAGAAGTTAAGTCGCATAGGGCTCAGAGCCATTTGAACCATTTTTATAAAGGAAAAAGATAAGAGCCGTAGGACTGCTACGGTTCAGGGTCAACATGAAGTATGATCTAAATTACCCTAGGATCGTTTCTTAACATAGGATTCCGCACGGTGGCACGATTTCAAATAGAGTGCATGTACAGTTGGCTACAAAAAATATTGTCCCAGCATACTTCACTCATAGAAATAATGGGCTGAGCTGTAAAACCAGGCACAGGACGAAACGGGAACCCCACAAGTCGTCGTGCGTTTGGTGCATCACCTGTGATGATAGTTAGTCTAAGTATATACGCCAAACTGGAAGGGACTTTGAAGTTAGGTTTAAGAATTATTTTTGGTCCGGACTTTAATTCTGCCTTGAGTTCACTTTTATCCGAAACGCGTCATTCAGTTTCTGATATTACATCGGTTCTTACAGTTTTGCATACAGAACGCAAGGTTAACGTTCTTAATATCTTGGAGGAGCTGGAGATCTTTCTTGTATTAAGAACATCTTCAGAAAAAAAAAATTCAATTCGCAAACTGAATTAAGGCATAAAGCCATTTTGTCTAACTTTGATTACTTAAATGAACTCTCCTTTGTGAAAATTTTTAAAAATATTAAAAAAAAATTTTTTTTATTTTTAAGAACTGTAATAATTTTTAAAATTTTTAATCTAAATGTTATGTACGGGGGTCACTTCAAAAGAAATGCACATTATTTTTTTAAAAACACAGATTTCATTCTCCATGTGTGAAAGTTTTACAGTGTGTAGATACATCATTCCCGCTTGATTTCAAACTTAGTTATGGCTACCTGTTCCCGTGGGTGGCGCTGTCACTGCATGTCTTCTAGATGGCTGCTACACTTGACGTTCGTCAGAAACAACGTGCTATCATAGAATTCCTGTGCTGTGAAAACGAGACAGTGGGAAACTTCGACAAGAGTTTGGAAAAGGTGTATGGAGATGCTGCTGTCGATCGCAGCACGGTTAGTCGGTGGGCAAGCAGGTTACGTGATGAAAGCGGGCACGGCAATATTGAGGATTGTCCTCGCAGCGGCAGGCCTCGAACTGCACACCCTCCAGACAATGTGCAGAGAATTAACGAATTGATTACTGCTGACAGACGCATCACAGTGAACGAATTGTCACGCTACGTTGGGATAGAGGAATGAAGTGTTTGCAGAATACTGAAAGTGTTGGCGTTAAAAAAGATTTGTGCCAGGTGGGTTCCCAGGATGTTGACAGTGACTCGCAAAGAAACAAGAAAAACGGTATGCAGCGAACTCTTGGAACAGTACGAGATGAATTTCTTGGAAGAATTGTGACAGGTGATGAAACATGACTCCATCATTTTTCACCAGAGGCGAAGAGGCAATCAGCGGAGTGGAACCATGCAAATTCACCCAAGGAAAAAAAAAAAAAAATTCAAAACCACACCTTCTGCTGGAAAAGTTATGGCTACGGTGTTTTTCGATTCCGAAGGACTCTTGCTTGTGGACATCATGTCAAGTGGTACCACCATAAATTCCGATGCATATGTGACGACACTGAAGAAATTTCAAGCTCGACTGAAAAGCAGGATGTTTTGCTGTTGCACGACAATGCACGGCCACATGTCAGTCAAAAAACCATGGAAGCGATCACAAAACTCGGATGGACAAGACTGAAACACCCGCCTTACAATCCTGACCTGGGTCCATGTGACTATCATCTCTTTGGGAAACTGAAAGACTCTCTTCGTGGAACAAGGTTTGAAGATTAGACTCCCTTGTGCACGATGTCAAACAGTGGCTCCAACAGGTTGGTCCAGAATTTTACCGTGCGGGTATGTGGGCGCTGGTTCCAAAATGGCGTAAGGCAGTTGAGAGGGATGGAAATTATGTGGAGAAATGAAAATATTGTTCCTAAAGGATGTATCTATACACTGTAAAACTTTCAAACATGTGGAATAAAAGATGGATTTAAAAAAAAATAGTGTGCATTCCTTTTGGAGTGACCCTCGTATGTAAACGGCCCACAACAGGTTCTAGGCTTTTATCCCAAAGTCTATGACTTATTCACTTGGCAATTGCTATCTTTATTAATGTGTTTATTTTCGAATGCACGATTCCGAACCGTCCGTACCGTTTCCTTAAAGTATGTCGGATATTATGTCCGACCACGGTAGCTGAATGGTCAGCGTGACGGATTATCAATCCTCTGGGCCCGGGTTCGAGTCCCGGCTTGGTCAGGGAATTTTCTCCGCCTAGGGACTGGATGTTGTGCTGTCCTCATCATTATCTTAGCATCCCCATCGACTGCAGGTCGCTGAAGAGGCGTCAAATTGCAAGACCGGCACCAAGCGAACGGTCTGCCCGATGGGGAGCCCTAGCCATACTATTAAGTTGAATAAATCGGGTATTATATACGATTCAGCACATGAGCCACTTCCCTCGGATATCATGTCGGTTCGGTTATGAAAGTCGCAGCGTTCCGTCCCGGTGCGGCTTCAGCTGAGGTAATGTCTGCTCTATACTTCGTCTTCCCCCATCCTCTCACTCCACTCTTTCCAATGCTTCTGATTTTTTTCTCGTCGCATTTGTTCGTAGGGTCCCGTTTCGTTGCCACGTTTTCATCACGACTATCGCTTTTTTCGAAATTTCTCACATTTTAGAGAAAGGGTCAAAATCGAACAACAAAAGTGGCTTGATCGCTATGTAGTCAGTATTGTGGACACATTTTATCATTGTGATATGATCTGCGTATAATATTGTTTCTGGTCTCTTTCTTCTTTTTATTCAGATTTGCACCTGATCATGTAATACACTCATGTTCAGAAAAAAACTGAACACCTTGAATGACTAGAGAGAAGATGTTCATATTCACAGGACATGTACATTAGTATGTTCCGCGGAAATTTTTAGCATGTAAGCCATGTCGGCCCTCGGGTTCAAGGTCAACATCAATATTGCGGCGCCTGCTGGTAAAATGTGCCTACGGCTCTCGTTCTCGCTATAAACCGAAAGTAATAGATTTGTGTGAGTTGAACAGACGTGCAGGGTGCCTCACAGGCGTACGCGCGATCCATGCCGTCAAATCAGAGTGTTTGTAAGAGGGCGCGTTATTGACATGAGAGAAGGTGATGCACCCTCCCGGGTAACTGCTGGTCGTGTGGGACGAATATTTCACTCAAGGCCCTAGAGGAAGACTATATGGGTCAGGTCGCACCAACCAGACCACCCCTCTAGAATACCGACACCTCATTCGAATGGCATTGCAGAACAGATCTGTGTCCTCGGCTCTGGCGCAACAGTCGAACTGTGTAACACATCGTACACTATCAGAGATGACAAACCGTTACCGTTTATTAGGGTGACATGCGCGTCGTCTACTTCTCCACCGTGGGTAGTGGCAGCGCGGATAGAGGCGTCATGTCAGTAATCACGCGTCCACTCCCGCCGGAGGTTCGAGTCCTCCTCCCTCGGGCATGGGTGTGTGTGTTGTCCCAAGCGTATGTTAGTTTAAGTTAGTTTATAGTGTGTAAGTGCAGGGACCGATGACCTCAGCAGTTTGGTCCCTTAGGAATTCACACACATTTGAACATTTGAACTTCTCCGCCTACCTTTGACGAATGTGCAGAAACATGCTAGACGGCAACGGTGTATGGAACGACGTCACTGGGGACAGGAATGACTTCAGATAGTGTTTTTGGACGAATCCGGGTTCTGTTTGTTTGAAAAATGACGGCCACATTGTGGTTCGCCGCCGACAGGAGGAGTGCCATCACAGTGGCTGCATTCCCACAAGACATACAGTGCCAACTCAGGCCCTTATGGCGTGGATTGCTGTTGGGTGCAGCCACAAATCACAGTTGAAGCGTTTCCAGGGTACTGTGACCAGTGTGACCTACGTGAATGACAACCTGCGACCCATTGCCCTACCCTTTCTGCAACACCCCAGACTCCATTTTTCAGCAAGAGAATGCTCAAGCACATGTTGCTGCACGAACACGTGCCTTCTTGGTGTCGCAAAATGTCAGTCGATTACCCTGTTCCGTCAGATCACCAGGTTTGTCGCCAATCGAATATGTGGGTTATGGTGAAACGACGGGTGCAGTGCTGTGACCCAATGTGAACCACCACAGATAAACTTCGGAACCAGGTCGATGCAGCGCGGATGACTATACCACAGGACGCCATTCACTCCTTATACGCTTCGATGCCATCACACATGGAACAAGTTATCAGGTCCCATGGTGGACCCTCTGCCTGCTAGGCAACAGGACACATGCTGATCCGACATGACTGAAATGCTAGTGACTTTTACAGAACATACTAATGTATATGTCCTGTGAATATGAACGTCCTATCTCTAGTGGTTCAAGGTGTTATGTTTTTTTTCTGAACGCGAGTGTATAAGCAACAAATAGGTCGTGCCTTTAATGAAGGATTCACAACGACTGCAGCAGTTTTTATCCAATATACCATAACAACTAAATTTTATAGTGACTCAAAAAGCTTATTGTTGTGACGTGACAAGACTGTTACGCCACACTGAAGTAGCCGAAAGAAAGGCACGCGTACACACACACCGACTGGCGTCAAGTCTGGAACAAGATACGTTATGACTGCTATCAAGAAAATACGTAGCTTTGGAATATACTTAACTTTATTTACTCCTTGTGATACATCTCTCTTGACTATACAAATGAGACTCGTAAGATACATGCACTGTTACAATTGGCGCCTTGCTAGGTCGTAGCAATGGACTTAGCAGAAGGCTATTCTAACTGTCTCTCGGCAATTTGAGAGGAAGGCTTCGTCCGTATTGTCGCTAGCAATGTCGTCGTACAACTGGGGCGAGTGCTCTATCGTATATCGAGACCTGCCTTGTGGTGGCGCTAGGTCTGCGATCACACAGTGGCGACACGCGGGTCCGACATGTACTAAATGGACCGCGGCCGATTTAAGCTACCACCTAGCAAGTGTGGTGTCTGGCGGTGACACCACACTTATTATATCGCTCTGTACTCCAGATTCCAGGGGACAAGTGTCACTGTTGCAGCACCCCTACCCCACCTTCGGACGCCCATGAATTGTTGTACAATGACATGTAAGGAGCCAATACGGTAAAAGATGAATATACTGAGCAAAGTCTATCCCTTGACCTTCAAGATCACGTGACCTCAATCTATTGGACTTTTCTGCCTACAATCATTTCAAAAGCGAAGTGCACTGCACTCCCGTTGGTACTGTCGAAGAACTGGGCAGCTAATTGCACAGCCTGGTCAAGATTTACGAGGTTATCCTGGGTATCTGAAAGAGTTCAAAGCACACTGCAAGGATCAGTGGAGTAATGCATCAAAATGCAGAACTATGTGGGAAACATCTCCTTCAACGCCGGCCGGTGTGGCCGAGCGGTTCTAGGCGCTTCAGTTTGGAACCGCATGACCGCTACGGTCGCAGGTTCGAATCCTGCATCGGGCATGGATGTGTGTGATGTCCTTAGGTTAGTTAGGTTGAAGTAGTTCTAAGTTCTAGGGGACTGATGACCACAGATGTTAAGTCCCATAGTGCTCAGAGCCATCTCCTTCAAAAAGTTCGAAAATACGGTAGATCGTAACACGTGATCTGATGAAGCAGTACTGTATTTTTTGTTAAGATGAGTCATGGGTGGAATCTGAGCACAGTTAGACGGGGACTACACCGAAAAGTTTACTTTTCAAACACATATGTAGTAAACCGCAACAATATTTCGTACTGAAGTCAGTGGCTGGTCGTAACCACACATTCGTAATTGTACCTTGCAAACGGCACTGCCGAAAAGCACAAATAGTTCACATGGAAAGACGAATCGATTTTGATCCGATGACAGCATATGCCACCTGGGGGATAGAGGATGTACTGATAATGGTGTCAAGATCGTCCGTCTAGAGATAGCGTAATGGCAGTGCGCCATGTGTGTCTATCCTTTAACAGGGATGCTCACAGAGAGAAGGCTGAGTGTGGTGCAAACGTGTGAAGCAATCAGGCAGCCATGTCACGAAGACACATACGTGCTTCTTACAGCCAACTATGCGAGTTTGAAAGGGGTCAAATTGTGGCCTTCCGAGTGGCGGAATGGTCCTTTCGGAGAACTGCCACAGTAGCTGAACGAGCTGCATCAGTTGTTCAACGATGCTGGTAGCAGTGGTCACGTAAACATTCTCACACCCGAAGACGAGGTTCTGAATGTCCACACAGCACAGTCGTCCGCCAGGATCGTAATATTGTACAGACAGCAGCGACAGGTCGTACAGCTACCACAGCACAGGTGAGAGGCCTTGTGAGCCCAGATGTGTCAACACGAACTGTCGCAAACCGGTTATTAGCAGTGGGACTACGGATACTCACACCTCTAGCCCGTCTTCCACTCACGCGACAACATCGACGCGCATGACTCGACTGATGCTGTCAGAGGATTGGAAGATGGACAGACATGCTGTGGTCTTCAGCCGTGAAAGCAAATGCTGCCCTGCACTCAGGTGATGGTCGTTTGCACATACGGCGTACACCTGGTGAGCGCTGACACGTAGACTGCATCCGTCCAAGACACACGGGCCTTATAGTCTGGGCTGCGAGAAGCTAAAACTTTTGTTGACCTTTGGTGTTTCTGCAAGGGACGCGAACCAGTGCTCGGTACGTGCAGATTGTTGTTGGACCTGCTCTTTTGTCGTTCTTTCAACAGGAAGATGATGTATTGTTCCAACAGGAAATGCTCTCCCACAGACTGCCCGTGAAACTCAACGCGCTCTGCAAGACGTGCAGCTACTTCCCTGGCCAGCACATTCTTCAGACTTGTCTCCAACCGAGCGCATAGGCGATATAATGGAACGAGAAATGACTCGTGCGGCTCGTACACCAACGATTATTGCAGAACTACGTAAATAGATGAGCAGACGCGACATATTGCATACCAGGACAATACGATCGATTGGATGCCAGAGACGGTGCTTGTATTGCCACTGATGAGGGCTACATGATGTACTAATACGGGTATTTCAGCATAGGTCGTTACGTGGTACGACATAATCGTTTGTGCTGTTGTAAATGTAATCATTTCATGCACTCCATATGCACAGTTGCAACAATACTGAGTCAACTGGAAACCTCTGAGAAGGTGTAGCAATTATTTCCGGCATGTATTTACACTAGCGTCACTTTTCTGTATTACACTGCTGGCCATTAAAATTGCTACACCAACAAGAAATGCAGATGATAAACAGGTATTCATTGGACAAATATATTATACAAGAACTAACATGTGATTACATTTTCATGCAATTTGGGTGTATAGATCCTGAGAAATCAGTACCCAGAACAACCACCTCTGGCCGTAATAACGGCATTGATACACCTGGGCATTGAGTCACAGCTTGGATGGCGTGTACAGGTACAGCTGCCCATGCAGCTTCAACACGGTACCACAGCTCATCAAGAGTAGTGACTGGCGTATTGTGACGAGCCAGTTGCTCGGCCACCATTGACCAGACGTTATCAATTGGTGAGAGATATGGAGAATGTGCTGGCCAGGGCAGCATTCGAACATTTTCTGTATCCAGAAAGGCCCGTACAGGACATGCAACATGCGGTCGTGCATTATCCTGCTGAAATGTAGAGTTTCACAGGGATCAAATGAAGGCTAGAGTCACGGGTCATAACACATCTGAAACGTAACGTCCACTGTTCAAAGTGCCGTCAATGCGAACAAGAGGTGACCGAGACGTGGTACCAATGGCACCCCATACCATCACGCCGGATGATACGCCAGTATGGCGTAGACGAATACCCGCTTCCAATGTGCGTTCACCGCGATGTCGCCAAACACGGATGCGACCATCATGATGCTGTAAACAGAATCTGGATTCATCCGAAAAAATGACGTTTTGCCATTCGTGTACCCAGGTTCGTCGTTGAGTACACCATCGCAGACGCTCCTGTCTGTGATGTAGCGTCAAGGGTAACCGCAGCCATGGTCTCCGAGCTGATAGTCCATGCTGCTGCAAACGTCGTCGAATTGTTCGTGCAGATGGTTGTTGTCTTTCAAACGTCACCATCTGTTGACTCATGGATCGAGACGTGGCTGCATGATCTGTTACAGCCATGCGGATAAGATGCCTGTCATCTCAACTGCTAGTGATACGAGGCCATTGGGATCCAGCACGGCGTTCCGTATCACCATCCTGAACCCACCGATTCCACATTCTGCTAACTGTCATTGGATCTCGACCAATGCGAGTAGCAATGTCGCGATACGATAAACCGCAATCGCTATAGGCTACAATCCGACCTTTATCAAAGTCGGAAACGAGATGGTACGCATTTCCCTTCCTTACACGAGGCATCACAACAACGTTTCACCAGGCAACGGCGGTCGACTGCTGTTTGTGTATGAGAAATCGGTTGGAAACTTTCCTCATGTCAGCACGTTGTAGGCGTCGCCACCGGCGCCAACCTTGTGTGAATGCTCTGAAAAGCTAATCATTTGCATATCACAGCGTCTTCTTCCTGTCGGTTAAATTTCGCGTCTGTAGCACGTCATCTTCGTGGTGTAGCAGTTTTAATGGCCAGTAGTGTGCTTATGATACCCTGTACAGCTATAAAACAATTACGTTAACAATCAGTGAATACCATTGTGACATGTCATGCAAACGATCTATCAAAGTAACTATTAGGAGAAAGCGTCACCACAGAACTGTTTCTGCAAGCAGATTCCTGCTGCTGGAGCCAGGCACTGGAGGACGACGGGTGGGGATGTTAGAACTGAGCTGAACGTAAAGCACAAGAAGAAGAGGAAGCAGAAGGAAAAGAAGAGAGTCGGGCGGTAGAAGGCTAACGTTATTTGAAAGGCCCCTGAGGGAATAAGTAGAGCGAGTCGATTGGCTGGCGCCTGCGGCGGGCGGCTCATGTATCTTCCGCGGTCCGCTGGGTCCGCCCACGGGTCGTTACTCAAGCAGGGAGGCCAGCATACGAATGGACTTCTCTTGTAGGGAGGGAGCGTGGGAGGGATGGAGGCAGCTCTAGAGAAACTCTGCACCCTGCTCGCGCGGCTGCGTGCAACAGGTTCCACTCTCTCAGCTATTCTCCCGCAAAAATACGGGTTACTGGATCGAATATGGCAGTACTTGTTGCTATATGCGAGACTGGATCCCAGGTGTCTACTTCTTCTTCCTTTGCCAATCCAGTAATGGTTGTTGGCGACCACACGATGCGTCTTTGTTCTATGAACCACACTAAGTAATAGTTGATCTGCACTTGATAATCCTGCTCACCTCTTTATGCTATCTAAGATATTCTTCTCCGTCATTTTCTTCCTTCACCCTTCATCTTCCCTTCTATTGTCAACTGTAGAAACATCGGTGACCATGCAGCTCGTTAGAATGAAATTACAGTGAAATGAATACCCCTAGCTGCACACAGGCGTTGATATAAGTCAACGAGGACAGTTGAAAACGTGTGCCCCGACTGGGACTCGAACCCGGGATCTCCTGCTTACATGGCAGAAGCTCTATCCATCTAAGCCACAGAGGACATTTCCACATATATATATATATATATATATATATATATATATATATATATATATATATATACAGAGTTATTACAAATGATTGAAGCGATTTCACAGCTCTACAATAACTTTATTATTTGAGATATTTTCACAATGCTTTGCACACACATACAAAAACTCAAAGTTTTTTTAGGCATTCACAAATGTTCGATATGTGCCCCTTTAGTGATTCGGCAGACATCAAGCCGATAATCAAGTTCCTCCTACACTCCGCGCAGCATGTCCCCATCAATGAGTTCGAAAGCATCGTTGATTCGAGCTCGCAGTTCTGGCAACGTTTCTTGGTAGAGGAGGTTTAAACACTGAATCTTTCACATAACCCCACAGAAAGAAATCGCATGGGGTTAAGTTGGGAGAGCGTGGAGGCCAGGCCATGACATGAATTGTTGATCATGATCTCCACCACGACCGATCCATCGGTTTTCCAATCTCCTGTTTAAGAAATGCTTCTGCTTTAGCCTTTTTCGTAAGATTTTCCAAACCGTCGGCTGTGGTACGTTTAGCTCCCTGCTTGGTTTATTCGTCGACTTCCGCGGGCTACGCATGAAACTTGCCCGCACGCGTTCAACCGTTTCTTCGCTCACTGCAGGCCGACCCGTTGATTTCCCCTTACAGAGGCATCCAGAAGCTTTAAACTGCGCATACCATCGCCGAATGGAGTTAGCAGTTGGTGGATCTTTGTTGAACTTCGTCCTGAAGTGTCGTTGCGCTGTTATGATTGACTGATGTGAGTGCATTTCAAGCACGACATACGCCTTCTCGGCTCCTGTCGCCATTTTGTCTCACTGCGCTCTCGAGCGCTCTGGCGGCAGAAACCTGAAGTGCGGCTTCAGCCGAACAAAACTTTATGAGTTTTTCTATGTATCTGTAGTGTGAATGGAGCTACAGTGAATTTATGAAATCGCTTCAATCATTTCTAATAGCCCTGTATATATATAAGGCTCACTGGACATTTGACCATCTTCTTCTGTGCGGATGCACAAACAGTGCCCGAACTCTTACGGGCATCGGCAAAAAAACCGCGAGTAATGAGTATAATGGGCAGGGGCACTATGAATATAGTGCGGGACAATGAGAGTTGGGAATTTGGGTCTCACGGGAGGCGTGCCAGAGATAAGTCCCTGCAGTCGCACTATCCTCTGTGTCCTCGGTGGCTCCGTTGGATAGAGTGTCTGCCATGTAAGCAGAAGATCCCGGGTTCGAGTCCCGGTCGGGGCACACATTTTCAACTGTCCCCATTGACTTATATCAACCCCTGTATGCAGCTAGGGGTATTCATTTCATTGTAACTGTAGAAGTATATACACTGACGGAAAAAAAATCATATCACCATAAAGGAGTCGTGCGACATAAACGAAAGTTGGAAGGCGTCTGAAATATGATATCTATTCAAATTTCGTGCCAGTCCCAAAAGAGAGGCGCTAGCAAATCAAATTTCCTTTAAATTCGCTGTAACGTTGGTAAGTGTTAGTTACCTTTGAGACTGGACGCGGTCAGTTGATGTTAGCCAAGAATGCTTTAAGGCGACAAAGACGCCATTACCAAAAACTCCCTGAATTTGAAAGAGGTCGTGCAACAGGGCTGTGAGGAGCTGGAAGTTCCTTCCGCGATACTGCAGAAAGACTTCAGGAATGTAGTCACTGTATATGATTGCTGGCAGCGGTGGCCACGAGAATGTTCAGTCGCAAGAAGAACGGGCTCCAGAGGCCAGGTGGCACTACCGATAGGGAGGACCATCGTGTTCAGTGTATGGCTCTGGCGCATCGGCCTGCATCTGTAATTCGAGCAGCAACTGGCACAACAGTGACACAACGAACTCTTACAACTCGGTTACTTCAAGGACAGCAAGCCAGACGCCCTGTAGCGTGTATTCCACCCACCCCAAACTGCCGCCATTTGCGACTTCAGTGGTGTCAAGCGAGAGGTCATTGGACGATAGGGTGGAGGTCATTTGTGTTTTATGATGAAAGCTGGTTCTGCCACGTGTCAGTGATGGACGCGTGTTGGTTAGAAGGAGACCGTTTGTGGGCCTCCAATCAGCCTGTCTGTGTGCTAAATACACTGGACTTGCACCTTTAGTTGTGATCCAGTGTGCTTTTTCGTATGACAACAGGAACTCTGACTGAAAATTTGTAAGTAAATCCGGTGATTCCACCTGTTGTGCCGCGACTCATGAACGGCAGGCATTCCAGCGGGTGTTTTCCACGGGTAGCACTCGCCCGCATCCAGCTGTTGTAACTCAACATGCTCGAGATGTTGCTTTGGCTTGCTCTATCACCAGATCTGTCTGCATTTGAGAACACATGGGACATCAACAGATGACAACTCCAGCGTCATTCACACACAGCATTAACCATCCGTGTCATGACCGCCCAAGTGCAACAGGCATTGAACTACACACCACAAACTGACAACCGGAGCCTGTACAACACAAAGCAAGCATGTTTGCACTCAACATTCTGGTTGATATATTGGTTATTAGTGTATCAACATTTCACATTTGCAATGGTTTATCTCGCGCTTACATTAACCTGTGATCCTGCAAAAAAATGGTTAACAAAGTGGCTCTGAGCACTATGGGACTTCTGAGGTCATCAGTCCCCTAGAACTTAGAACTACTTAAACCTAACTAACCTAAGGACATCACAAATATCCATGCCCGAGGCAGGATTCGAACCTGCGACCGTAGCGGTCGCGCGGTTCCAAACTGTAGCACCTAGAACCGCTCGGCCACCCCGGCCGGCAAAAAAATGGTTCACATCGCTCTAAGCACTATGGGACTTGACATCTGAGGTCATCAGTCCCCTAGACTTAGAACTACTTAAACCTAACCAACCTAAGGAAATCACACACATCCATGACCCAGACAGGATTCGAACCTGCGACCGTAGCAGCAGCGCGGTTCCGGACTGAAGCGCCTAGAACCACTCGGCCACAAGGCTGGCTTGTGATCTTGCACTGTTAATCAATTAAGTATGCTACCTAGACAAATGTACTCCCAAAATATCATTACTCCACATTAATTATTTTATGGCATTACAGTTTTTTCCTTCAGTGTATTCGTTGTTCCATAAGATATGTTCTAGGCATGTAGTTTTCCTTCTTTCAAACGTTGTTAGCATTTGCTGCTGTTTCTGTATTCATTCCAATACTTCGCTGTTAGTTATGATTGCTTTCTAAAAGCCTCTGTGTTTTTGATCTGCTAACCTCGATCACTGTTTTGGCAGCAAAATCACGATGTATTACTTGAGTGCTAAGTTTTTGTAGTGGTAGTTTTATGCATACGTGGGTCACTTTTACAATGGTGTGGGACATCTCATGCTACAGGCATTTACGTATGTACAGTTCTGGTAGTAACAATCCTAAGATTTTTCTGAAGTGATTGGGGGAAACCACAGAAATAACTGAATGAGAATGGCTGGATGGAGAATGCGTGAATACGGTGACTCTGATCACTGAATGAATAACAGAAATAACTACAAAAGGGCACAAGGATGCAAGGACATCTATAAAAGATCTTGGCACAGATGGAAGGGTTGCAGATAGATTGCTATAAAACCTGAGTATGAACATCGCCAATGATCACTGAATAAGCTGATAACTTAATGAAAATATCCAGAAAAATATGAACAAGCACAATTTCTTTTGCCTGAGTGCATACTGAGTGCTATGAATTTGTTCGTAACAAGGAAACTTTAAGTAAATAACTTCACAGTCCCCTCGTCATGACATATACAAATTTGATTGACGCTTACCACTCCGCTGGTACTCAAGTACAAGGGATGGCTGCAGTAGTGATGGCTGAGAATTCTAAGTGCAGCCCAGAATCTGTGATCAGCTCTTAAGTGAAGACGTCTCTGTTCTCTCCCTGACACCCTGCAATTGAAAGCGTCCCGTTTTATACCATAAAATGAAGTGTCTTTTTCTTCTCCTCCACTTGGTTCTGTCAACGCCGAAATATCGGAACCCAGCTGCAGTGTACTTTACGAGTTCTGACCAATGAAGAGTTTACAATGACGACCATTTACCTACTCCAAACGAAACTGTCATAGTTAACTAGTGCTACTCGATTCTGTCTTAGAAACAGGCAGAAGACAGAAATTCTCTCCCACTAATGCGTGTTTCTGTGTTTCCTCCAATCAAAATGGCTGCACATACATACTCACGATTTCTCATCCCCACTACCAAAATAATTAGAATGAAACGATCATGGGCTTCCTTACAAAATTTAAGCGTCTACACATGTGACCTTATTTAGCCCCCAATGACTATTCTCCAAGCTGTTTGAGTCGTGTTCTTCATCTGCTGTTGCAGATCTCATCTTTTCTGAAGGATATTCATTAAATTCCTTTGCTTTCAAATGGTTCAAATGGCTCTGAGCACTATACGACTTAACTTCTGAGGTCACCAGCCGCCTAGAACTTAGAACTCATTAAACCTAACTGACCTAAGGACATCACACACATCCATGCCCGAGGCAGGATTCGAACCTGCGACCGTAGCGGTCGCTCGGCTCCAGACTGTAGCGCCTAGAACCGCACGGCCACTCCGGCCGGTCTCCCTTGCTTTCTGAAAGCTTATAACATGCTGTGTCCTCTTTCTCATCCTGCCATCCCCCCGCCGATCACCTGGTATTTTCTTGTCTGTCGAAAAAACAGTGCTGTCACCATCCGTACCTGCCTGAATCCTGGCTTTCAGCAGAAGCATTTTTATTGTCTGTCTGTTGTGCTCCCCTTTGGCGCTCTTATGTGTTCTGATACGTGGTTGGCTGTCTCAAATTGTAGAAAGACACAGCAAGAACCCATCAACATACAGATTTAAAAGGAAAATTACTACTTATATCTGCGATCGTGGGTGTTAGATTTAATTGGATGCATAATTTCATGCAGTGTCAAAAATTTAAATGCGCTGGGTATCCTCATCTGAATAATGATTTGTTAAAAAATTGTCATTCTATTTTGGAAAAACCAGTCCAGTAGTAAAGGCCAGTTTGTTAAAAACATCAGAAAGTCATTCAATTTGTCCCTAGTGTACAACAATGTGTTCCAAAGAAGTTATTTTGAAATGTACAAATCTAGTGCTGCGCTGTTCATTCATCTCTCATTAATGATCTTGTACATACTATACAAACACTATTTCACAATGTGACACTGTACACACCATCAGCTGTCATCAGGAAAATGACGATGATGTACAGTTCCCATTTTATGTAACTCAATTTCTCATTTGCTTGCCTGAGAAAGTTATTCGACTTTCCTCCATAATGAGTGAGGTGTTGAAGTTAAAAGGAGGGTAACATGTTGATATTGTCTACTACAGAGCTTTCGAATAGGATTTTCCAGAAAATGATAGCGAACATTACAGCGCATAAGGGTCATGTAAAATGACAGATATGGATTGTTACATTCACCAGTGCTACATTTTTTACCAAACCTCTACTCTGTATTATCTAAGTAATCCTTTATTCTGTAGAATGTACTAATTAACCAGTAATAACTTGCAAAGGTACCGTTATAGATCCTAATGTAGATATTAGCAGCTCTTATCTGGTGGCGGTTATGAAGCTGGCGTGGTAGCAGGTTCTGGAAATTACAGTTTCGTGTCGATGGTCTGACTGTTGACCCATTTCGCGCTGTAATGGTGAAACGTCCCCTTCGAAAAATTAATGAATGACTGTGCTTAAACTGACACACAATATTTTTAGCGCAACGCAATCTGACTTTCAATAATCCCTACAAAAGAATGGCCCTGACTAACAATAACCTATACCTTTCATGAATCACTTACCTCACAAAAATCTTCGTTACTCAAACTACTGCAATACAGCGAGCGCCAATACTGCCAGCTAAATAAAAGATTCTAACTACTGAAGGCACTAACTACTGATACGCATAGTTAGCAAATGAAAGATTTTAATAGAGAACAAACAATGTATTTACCTTAATAGTGTTCAAAAGTCATAGTATATATCAGTTCATGACATTCAGTCTTACAAATTTACCGTCTCTGATGGACACACGTCCAGATCATCCTCTCTCAAAACCCTGCCATCTCTCTCCCTACATCCACCACTGCTGGCGGCTCACCTCCAAATGCGCAACGCTACGCGCTGTTAACAGCCAACTGCCCAACACTACAATGGCAAATTCCAACAATACAAACCAGCCACAGACTGCACACAGCACAGTCAGTGATTTTCATATAGAGCGCTACGTGGCGTTACCAGCATAAAAACCTAAACAGCCTACTTACATAGCCCCCATGCTCCCCACAAAAAATTTTACAAATTGTTTTGGGCAGTAGCCAATATAGATTTGAAAAAAATTTTCATAATTACAATAACAAAGAAATCAAATGCACACACTTATTTATACACTCTTGGTCAAAAGCAAAGATTTTCTCACAGTCCACAAAGACAGTTCTGATCATTGATCACAGTAAAGTTGCAGTGGTTTTTTTTTTCTCAAAGTCTGAGCAGTAAAAGAAAATACACATGGAAGTAGTGGATTTCCATGCGGTCTGGAAGAAGTAGTGTTGTCCTTCCAACGGAAAGACAGTGCTGACTCTTGACATGCAGACAGCTAATGGGCCACAACAGAGCAAACCCACAGCAGAGTCAGTCGAAGTTTTGAAGAATAATGGTAGGTAGGTCATCACAGAGCAGACCCACTGTAGTCCTGGTAGAGAGTATGGTATTGGTGGGTCACCAGAGGTGCTGACCCACTGCAGTCCTTATAGAAATAATGGTATTGGTGGGTCATCAAAGGTGCAGACCCACTGCAGTCCTTGTAGAGATGGCCAGCAGCCATCTGTTTGCGACTGTGCAGGTGCCCAATCACCATTGAAGAGTCTTGCAGACAATATAGCAAGTCCATAACCACCACTTGTGCACTCACAAAGTTTTGGAATTGTCCTTTAGAACCAGCAATGCTTTTAACTAGTCCCTTGCTGAATTATTAACACACGTGCAAGCACTAACAATCCCAACTTCTCACATACTGTGCATATATTATGACCAACAGAAACGTGTGCAGTGAAATGTATTCTTACAAGTTACTTAATTTGATGAACTGGTGTCAATTACAATTTTACAACATGAGAATACAATTACAAAGATACAGAAAACATCATTAAAACATAATAGTACAGATAACATTTGTAGTAATACATGCTTTACAAAAGAATAGAAATAGACATATACATCAGTGTTACAGGAATTATGACATAAGTAAATATATAAAATAATGAGAATAGTATTCGAAACATTAATTTCACATATGAGCATTGAAACAGAACAGAATTAATAATGTCTATAAACATCTTTACAAAGAAAATAACATATTATTAATGCAAATTATATTTGAGGATAACAGTATTCCTCATCATAGTGAATGTAGCTTAGTACTAGAAAAATTCTACAACATAAATCTTATTAGCTAACCACATAAAGACAGGAAAAACACAAATACACAAGGGTACACAAACACATAGCGGAATAACATAAAAGGAAAGGACAGGGTTAATTTTCAGTGTAACATTTGGTACTGCAGTCCAACCCAAAACTTCATCCCATAGATCTTTCCTCTTATTTCAACATTTGCTCCTGCAAAAAAAATCCTATCTAACCCTGTTGTCCCTAAACCCTACTGTTTTGTTCATATCCTGTTTCAAAATAAATATTTATGATTGTACAATACTCATTTTTACCCAAATCTTTTTCATATAACTTCTCAATGCATTCTTTCCCTATTCTTCATAGTTACTTTCTATATAGTCTATCCCCTCTTAGGCTAACTTAAATCTACTGCGCTCAGATACATAAACTAAGGGACGAGGCAATGTAGCAGTACAAAACAATTAACACAAACAGCAATGACAAAAAAAAATGCAAATTGGCCAAGCAAGCAGCAGCATATGTAAATTAGCAAAGCAAATGCAACATTACAACTAATATAAGGCAATGTGCAGCAAACAAAAAAAATAAATCAGTAGTAAAACTGACTTAACAGAGTAACACAAAGTGAAATTTAGTAGCACTATGCCTATCTAAACATGACAAAAGCTCAAACAGAAAAAAATATTACAGTAAAGATGGGCATGTCTAATACCTATGTCACATCTTAACACTAGAGTGACCCATCACGATAAGCTATTCTACGAAACAAGTTACCCAGTCATTGACAAAAATTATGTATGCAATTCCTGTGAAGGGCAATGTCTTTTTGTGCTTCTTCGTTTTTTTTGGAAGTAGATCATAAAATTATTATTTACTGGATCTGTAGGCATAAAATATCTATATTAGTACATTTATTAAATTTTATTTTAACCAGCTAGAAATTAGATATTAAACGAAATGAGCCAATATATATATAAAGCAACATATGAAACGTCATTCACTAGGCAAATGGCGTCTCCAAAGGCAAAAAAAAAAAAATCTCTCAACTAGAAAGACAATAGATGTAAAATGTTTCTCATCATTTCATTAGGCATGTTAGTAAATATCATAAATTAAAAGCTCCACAGTGTAATCATATGTTTTCAAGTTTGAGTGTGTCGTATTTGCGATGCTTTCTACAAAGAAATGTCAATAGCGAGGAGAATTGCCTCTTTTTTTTCTCCACCTAATGGCTTTCTTTTTTCAGACGACTATCTCTCGCTGGGAGCCCAAAACGCATTACGTCAAGGTCACTTACCTTTCTTACCGAAATATTTACGACAGCAGTTTCCGCTACAGTGAAAATCTCATATAAAAATTTCACCAGTCGAGAATTTGCGTTACAAATGTGTAGAAACAAAATCCTGTGAATATAACAGTGTCCAAAAAATTTTCGCCGGCATTGTGATACATTCACGCATATTCACACATTTCATAACTCTTAAAGTACGATTCTTGGTTTCCAACATCCTTTTTCACAAACCAGAGTCCCTAACCACTACTCATTATTCCTTATTTTATTACACACATACATATTCATAGACACTCGGTCTTGTGTAGCATGAGAGCAATATGCTGAGAGGAAGGCATGATAAAATTCTCCTTCACTGTGACAATCGTGAATGACTGATCGCATTCTTACAGCTGGTTCATTCTCTAAGTAGCCACACATAAATTCTAACCTGTGCTCCAGTGACCAGTTGGGAGGAAAACAGTGAGAGAATTGATGGAGCCATGCTTGTGGATGAATGTCGTTACCAGAATTCTTAAATGTTTTGAATTTACGTGTAGTAATGAACAGCTTATAGTCAAAATCATCATGTCCGCAAGTCGCATATCGGTCATTATTACTTCGTTTCGGCGGTTCCATCTCAAAATTCAGTGCGCCTTGCCAATTTCTTTCACAATTTCCGAAGTGCCCTGTGTTATTATTTTGTGGCTGTTCCGTATTTCTATGTCCCTCTTCCCGTATTGGAGCGCGAGTGTCCTCTGAAATATGTAATTCTTGTATTACCTGTGTCAACTGGTCTTGTACTTCCCGGATTTCTCTTTTGTACTGCGTATTGATTTGATTTTGTTTGAATTTTCTAATTTGTTCATACTCTTCGGTGTCAGTGAAGGCTATGGGTCTTGTGTCATTCAGATCATCATCTACCTTTGTAGATAAGTTAGTGAACTGATCCGAAAGTTCGGCTACCTTCTCCGATAATGAACTGATTTCCTCAGTGTGTTTTTCTGAACCAAGTTTCAAAGTGTCAATTTGTGTTGAAATCGTATCTACTGTGTCCTTTAAGTTTCCCTGAGTTTTTGCAATTTGCGTAACCGAATCGGTAAATGCAACTGAGTCAATTTTAGCTTGCAAGGTGTCGTGATTTTCATGAACAATAGTTTGCAGTTCTTTTATGGCTGTTTCGTAATTTTGTAATGCATTTTCATGACGCGAAAAAATAGGTTGAAAATGCTCACAAATTTGTGTTTTTACATAATTACAGACTTTTTGACTTTTAGATTCAATTTTAAGTAACTCAGCAGTTAAAGCTTCACGTGTTTGTTCAAGCGTGGTGTCTTAACTTTTGAAGCTGTTGCTGTGACTGTTTTCGATTATGTTCCCTTGCGTCTAACTTTTGAAGATTTTGTTCCATTCTGTCTAACTTTTGCTGTGTTTGTTTCTGATTTTGTTCCATTGTGTCTAACTTTTGAAGATTTTGTCCCATTTGTTTCTGAGTTTGTTCAAGCGTTGTGTCTAACTTTTGTAGCCTTTGTCCCATTTGTTGCATTAACAGTAATAACAATGCACTGGTGTCTGAAACATGTTCCTCAGTGCTATTCGGCAGTGCATTGGAACCAGCAATATTCGAATTCTGAAAATCAGAAAATGTGTCTCGACTTATTTGAGAAAACGGTGAGGACCCAAAACCTGCGTCTACAGTATTTGCAACATTGTGTCTAGTCATTTCGGATTCCTGAGGCGAGCTGTTGCCGATCGATCGATCGATAATGCTTCCCTGTTCACTACTTGTTTCACTGTCTACACCATTATTTGCCGCCCCCTCCATTTCCCTATGCACAATTACCAAATTACTATGTTGAACATTAGTTAATTCATTACACGGTGACGCTAACACACTGCTTTCGTCTTCACTGTCATTTCTCAGTTTACTTTGGAGCCTAGAATTACGTTTTTCACACGCCATAATTGTCACAATATTTCATACAATAACACAGAAAAGGACAAATTGAAGAGCAAAAAATAGGAAAACACATTAACATAGCACTGAAAATAATATCTAGTTAATCGCAAGCGCAGCTGCGAAATACTTGGTGCAAATCTACATGCATGCCACAACTGTTTTACTGTACAACAATGAAAAACTACAACTACAAAGGAAATTCTCTCTATAATTACACAAACTGCAAGAAAAAGATCAGAAGATTCCAGTGAGGTATCCTCGGCTAAGGGTCGACATATGAAACGTCCCCTTAGAAAAATTAATGAATGACTGTGCTTAAACTGACACACAATATTTTTAGCGCAACGCAGTCTGACTTTTAATAATCCCTACAAAAGAATGGCCCTGACTAACAATAATAACCTATACCTTTCATGAATCACTTACCTCACAAAAATCTTCGTTACTCAAACTACTGCAATACAGCGTGCGTCAATACTGCCAGCTAAATAAAAGATTCTAACTACTGAAGGCACTAACTACTGATAGGCACAGTTAGCAAATGAAAGATTTTGATAGAGAAAAAACAATGTATTTACCTTAATAGTGTTCAAAAGTCATAGTATATCAGTTCATGACATCCAGTCTTACAAATTTACCGTCTCTGATGGACACACGTCCAGATCATCCGCTCTCGAAACTCCGCTATCTCTCTCCCCACATCCACCACTGCTGGCGGCTTACCTCCAACCATGGTTGTGATATCCAGACAGCGCGATTCTCGTACCAACCTCATAAAATTCTCGTATTTTAGTAAAAATTCTCGTACGTTTTGAAAATTTTATATATATATATATATTCTCGTACGTTTTGAAAATTTTATATATATATATATATACATATATATATAAAATTTCCAAAACGTACGAGAATATATATATATATAGCTTTACAAAACCTTATTTACAAATGAATAAAACTATGAACAAGAATTTGTAATTATGAAACAAATTCGATGTCTACATCTTCTTCTTCCTGTTCCATTTTATAAAGAGTGTCCGACGTCATTTTCTCGTACATTTCGTGTGTTGGCTCAAAAGTTACACATGTTCCATTGTTTTCTGGTCGTTCTTTAATGCATTCAGAGGCAAGAAGTGCTCCATTCAGTGTACTGGTTTGGAGTCTGTACCCAATTTTGGTTTTCATGAGGTTTACCTGAAGTTGAACATGAAACTTCAATAACCTGACAAGTATGAAATCATATTATTAACTAGTTATTAGCTTCATTGCTTTACATACCTTAGAAAAAACTCTTTCGCAGTCTGCATTTGAATGAGGTAAACTCAGAATTGAGAGAGCGAAAACGCTCAATTCCTTAAATTCTTCAGATTCGTTATTTAATATATTCTTCATTTTATCCGGTCATTGTTCCTTTTTTAGTGAGTCTGGCAGATAAGCCAAAACCAGAGGGAGACGCCTCCACTGGTCATCTTAAGTTTGTGCTAAATCGAGATCTGAGGGAGGAATTATACGTGGCAACAGTTCCATTAAAGGCATGAGTGAAGGTGTTGTATCTTGGAAACTTTGTGACAGGGCATTTGCAGGTTTGAGTGCCGCTAGTTTGGACAGCACTTTATCTTCCATATCATACCGTAATTTGGCCTGGCACGAAGCTGTCTGTAATATTTGAGAATTAATAGCTCTCATTAGGTATGCCACACATAAACACACAAATGTATAGAAAACAATAAAACACAAATTATATATGATTTCAGGCAAACAAGGTGTACTCACCACAAGAAAGTTCCTGCATCGATGATAAAAATTCTTGATAAGATGTGGGTGATTCTTTATCTCTGGTGTGCCAACGTTCTTCAGAATTTTCACACCCAAATACAGTTGTGAATCTTCCAGATGATGAGCTGCATGTTTTGGGTCAACATCACTGAGATTTTTTCCCAAGACGTAAGTGCGTTTCATGAAATACAGAAGTATTTCTCTATAGAGAGCTCTAATCTTGTCATGTAGGTCAACAATTACTACTGCTCTAGACTGGAAATACTCGTTGAAAGTAGTAAATTTTGGTAGAATACACTCTAAGAACATATAATACATTTTTGCAAAGGAGTCACGTAAACAGTTAAAAACTTGTTCAGCACTTAGAACTCGCTCAGAGAGCCATTTTTGGTTAAAAAACAGTATTAGAGCATCCTAGTTTTCCAGCACTATCCTAACAACCGCGATCATTGATAGCCAACGTGTCTGTGAAGGATGTAGTAATTTGTGTGGTTCCAAGTTTAAAAATACCTGGAATAAAACATAATGTTTAGCCTATTTCCACACGATCGGACGTAAAATAAAGTCTATGAGATACAAAATGTTGCAATACCTGAAATTCCTTGAATTCTGTCTGCCTCTTCGCACTGAGTTTGAAAAAACCATAAATATTCCACGCGAGGTCCTCACAAGCTCTTGGAAGGTTCTTGCACGCCTCGCTTGCGCATATATGCACCGAATGACAAACACACTTCATTACAAAAATTCCCGGGGAGCTATCTCGGAATCTGCTTGCTACAGAATTACGAACTCCCATCATAGTATTCCAACCATCTGCTCCAAAGCCAATAATATTGGCAAATGGAATGTTATGCTGTTGAAACGTTTTTACTACACCATTGTAGAGATTTTCTGCAGTAGAAGCATTCTCAACATTTAACTCTCCATCTTCATAAACTTTATATAGCTCCCAAAACTTACTTTCAATACAACCTGTAAAAGGAGAAGTGATACAAAGTGGTAACTTAACAGGAAAATTTATTTTAGAATTAATTTGGTTATTATTTCAAAACTAGCTCTTATTATTACTTACCTGAATCTTTGTCATAAAAGCGGATCGCCACGCAGCAATTTTTCACAGTTCCGATATCGGTGGACTCGTCCGTCATTATGCTAAACTTGGTGTGTTGTAGTTTTTTCGCCAACACTTCTTTATGTGACGTCCCAATAACATTAGAAACAATGGCACGTGCTTTGTGCCGTTTAAGAGTCATTGCCCTTGCAATATCCGAGTCTGGAAAAATGGTCAGCAACTAAAAATGCCACATTATGTTCTGCTAAGAATGATGATAATTTGATTACAGTTTTAGCAACCTTCCTCTTAACTGGTTGTGCGTTTGTGACAAATTGAGCAAGTGAAGGCTGTCGCACGGTAGCAGACTGCACCATGTTTAGGTGCTTCTTACTTCTGGAATGGTTTATAATATTCTGGATTTCGGAAACCATGCTGGTATTGCAATATCTGCATCGCGCCGTGAGGGGATCACTATCGCGCATCAGCCAATTACGTAAACCTGGCATATGTAGCCACTCATCACGAAGTTTTTGTTGTCGATGGACAGGCCGTTCTGTCTTCGAGATTTCGCCTCTTTTTAGACGTTTTTTCTCCGGCGTGCACAAAAGTTTCGTGCTTGTGTTTTCATATTCACTGTCACTTCCCATTTCTCCACTCACAGTAACACACAGTAACCCGAAACACTTACAAAAAGAAACTACACAGTAAATGAATTCAGCTAAAAGTACTCGTAATGACTATACGCGAAATACGCATTGTTAAGAGTACCGTTTGTTGAAGATGAAACAATACCGTCTGATGAAATGTCTTTCGTTTGTACTTAACAATTCCACAGTATTGTAGGGTAATTAGGTCTACTGTTAATTGCTTTCCAATAATATTCGATTAAAGTTCCATTTAGTGCTTTGAGATTCGTTGGCCGCTCTATTTCTGAAACTTAACAATTCGAACTGAGTGAAATATGTCATGCAAAGCAAAATGATTCGATATTGTTAGCTTATTTAATTTATTTTCCAGGGCCAGGCTTTGAACTAAGCCTCATTCTCGACTTTAATCGTTTTGTCATGTCGGTAGTTTGGCGCTCTCTGTCCTGCCTGAAATTCGTTGATTGACAGAGACTGCATGGATTCGTAACAGTTTCTAATCATTTTAAAAATATAACAGATGAATTGATTATTTTCCAAATAAATGTATATAATGTATATTTGGTAAAAAATTTGGACCCACCTCCATAGCCACACGACTTGGTGTGGTGTCACGAGCCACGAGCCCGCAGCTACTAAGGTTAGAGTTCCCCCGTGGGCATGTATGTTTCTGTGATGTCTGTAGACTAAGTTAGGGTAGGATAGGGTAGAGTAAGTCGTCTGTAACGACTCCAGTTATCTATCGGATTAAACGCTAAAAAAAAAGTTTTAGGCAAAATTCTCGTATGTTAGTGTACGATATTCACTTTTGCCTCGTACATCGTACAAATGACGAAATTCTCGTATGCGTACGAAAATTCTCGTACATATCACAACCCTGCCTCCAACTGCGCAACGCTACGCGCTGTTAACAAAAAAAATGGTTCAAATGGCTCTGAGCACTATGGGACTCAACTGCTGAGGTCATTAGTCCCCTAGAACTTAGAACTAGTTAAACCTAACTAACCTAAGGACATCACAAACATCCATGCCCGAGGCAGGATTCGAACCTGTGACCGTAGCGGTCTTGCGGTTCCAGACTGCAGCGCCTTTAACCGCACGGCCACTTCGGCCGGCTGCGCTGTTAAAAGCCAACTGCCCAACACTACAATGGAAAATTCCAATACAAACCAGCCACAGACTGCACACAGCACAGTCAGTGATTTTCATATAGAGCGCTACGTGGCGTTACCAGCATAAAAACCTATACAGCCTACTTACAATGGTAGACGTGCTCAAGAATATGCCAAGAAGGACATGGATGTGAGTGGAAATATGTTTACAGCATGATGGGGAACATACTGTTTTATTGGACACTTAATACGTACGGAAGTATAAAACAAATCAGATCAGTTAGAGACTAGGGCGTACGGGGACTTCTGCCTACAATGTACATGATTAGGAGCTGATTCTTGTATCGTTCAAGGAGAGAGGCAGCTGGGGCCCCATTTCATCCCACCAAGAATCTCAATTACTATCCTGAACGGTGTCTGCTTGACACGTCAATGGTCGACGACATACACTATTAGGTCAAAAGAATCCAGACACCCCTGTGTAATGCGGAATTAACCACTAGACATCACGACAGGCAGATCGACTAATGTAAAAGATGGTGGGCAGGGTTGTGTTGTCAATAGAGACGCAGTAACAGCACAATGGGTCGGTCAGTAGAACTCATTCTCTTTAAACGTGGAATAGTCATTGGATGTCACCTGAGTAACAAATTTATCACTGACGTTTCAGGCCTTCTAAAGATGCCCAAGTTGACTACTAGTGATGCTTTTGAAATACATCATATTCGCCTTTGACTGTAGAAATTACTTATTTTCACTACTGCAATTTCGATCTCAAGACCATTATCAAGTGGCATACTGCAGAAGCCTGAGCCTCTGCGCACATCAAAGCTTCAAAATCCTCCAACATGTACGTGTGTCAACATAATATCTGAGATTTTTAACAGTGTTAACATCCTTATGACACTTCCCAATAAACGACTGTTGTTGTGCATCGTTTACACGTGAAATGATGTGCTTGTGAAGTGGAAACGCGAAGGAACGACAGATAAATCAAGACCAAACATGCCACACGTATTGACGGGCAGGCACAGTGTAGAGTTGTAGAGAGTGGCTATAAGAAATCTCGCGTAATAAGCGGGAGTCCCAAAGTGGTACCAGCAGTGCAGAAAGTACAATGACTGGGCGTAGAGAGTTGAAAATAATGGGTTATAGTGATCGAGCAGCTTCTCGTAAGCCACGCATTTCTTTAGGCAATCGTGAGCTACGCAAAAAGAGAGACAGCACTGGACAGCGGATGACTGGAAATGTATAATTTCTAGTGATGAATCACGCTATACTCTGTGGCAATCTACGGTATGGCGGTGGTTTTCGTGGTAAGTGTCTAGTCCCCTTATTGCGCTTACGAAAACGCTAAGAGCGGAAGGATACTGCAGTGGTAGTGAGGTGGTTGGTAAATGGTAAGGTACTGGGACAACAAAATAAAGTATACTTGAACAGCAATTTATTATTAAAATAGTTTATCTCTTTACAATTAGAAAATACTCAATTTACGAGTGGCAGCATTGATGATGACTCGTGAATAAAGTAGTTAAAATTATGGCTCGACATATCAATAAAAAACAATGCTTTAAATGCATGGGAGCAAGATGATAATTTAGAAAAGAACAACAAAGATCGCCCGACGGTGGCGGGTCAAAATAAAATTAGGAAATTAAGTAGTAATCAGTTGCAACAAAATTCTTAATTGCCGTATGGCGTTGCTCTCTAAAAGACAATTACAGGTTAAGAACGTCAACTGATCAAGTAAATAAATATACCTAACAAGTGGACAAACGGTTTAAGATCCAATGATAAATGACTACCACGACGAAGACAAAATACTTTAAGGTTTTTAAGTTCGTAATAAAAATTTCATTAAGGAATACGATACCTCTACCAAAAAGACCAGTTTACTGCAACACTGGCCAAGAATGAAATTTTCACTCTGCAGCGGAGTGTACGGAGGTAGGAAGTGAAGCTGTGAGGAAACATCGTGAGTCGAACTTCGGTAGCTCAGTCGGTAGTGTACTTGCCCGCGAAAGGCAAAGGTCCCGAGTTCGAGTTTCGGTCGGCACACACCTTTAATCTGCAAGAAAGTTTCATACCAGCGCACACTCTGCTGCAGAGTGAAACTTTCATTCTTGGCAAGTCTCGCCGTGAAGTCGTCTTTATGGTAGAGGTATTGTATTCCTTACTAAAATTTGAATTGCGAACTTAAGAACTTTAAAGTATTTTGGCTTCGTCGTGGTGGGCATTTATCATTGGACCTTAAACCGTTTGCGGGCCTTAAACCATTTGTGCATTTGCTAAGTATATTTATTTACTTGATCAGTTGACGTTCTTGACCTGTAATTGTCTTTTAAATAGCATCGCCATATAGGAATTAAGAATTTTATTGCAGTTGATTACTACTTAACTTATTTTCATAATTTCATTTTGACTCACCACCGTGGGCGATCTTTATTGTTCTTTTTTAAGTTATCATCTTGCTTCCGTGCATTTCAAGTATTGCTTTTATTGATGTGTCGAGATACGACTTTAACTGCTTTATTCACTAGCCATCAGTACTGCCGCTCATAAATTGAGTATTTTCTCATTGTTAAACTGTTATTAATAAAAAAAAGTGCTGTTGAAGTATACATTTATTGTGGCCCCAGTACATTACCATTTACCAACCAGTTCCGTGCCACTTCAGTACAGCGCAATAAGGGGAACACACACGAACTACGGAAACACCACAGCACCGTAAAACCACGTCCTTTGTATTTCACTGTGGGCTCTACATATGATCGAAAATATCGTTCTGAAGGCATCCACCAAGCCAAACAATTACACCGGATTCCCACAGAGTATAGCGTGATTCATCACTACAAATCACTTGTTTCCGGTCACCCGTTGTCTTATGGCGTCGCCCTTGTTGCTACTTAGTACGTTGCTTAGTACCAATTATAGAAATGTGTCGCTCATGAGAACCTGTTCGACCACTGTACGCCATTATTTGTAGCTCCGTAAGCGCGGTTATTATGTTAGTTGGATTGCCGGTAGCACGTTCCGCTTATTACATGAGACTTTTTACAAGCACCCCCCACAGTGCCAACTGTACCTGCCCGTCAGTATACGGTGCATGCCTGGTCTTACTTTATCTGTGGTTGTTCCTTAGCGTTTCCACTTCATAATCACAACTTTTTTAACATTAAACTTGACTAACTTGAAACTTAACCAATCTGACTGTATATTAATGTATTTTCCTTGCGTACTATTTAGAATTCGACTTTTATGCCATTGTCAAGTAAAATGCTAAAAGCTTTTAGACCATTAACACCTGATAATTGCCGACGTATTAATGGCCTAAAAACTTTTAGCAATTTACTAGATAAAGACACAAAAGCCGAAATCTCACAAAAAATTCTGCATATCAGTGGCTCAGCATGATTGAAAACTTCTTGCAATCACATCATTTCACATGTAAACGGTGACAAGAACAGTCTTTTATTGGAAATTGTGTTAAGATTGTTAACACTGTTAAAAGGCTCAGATGCGACGATGACGCATGTGCAAGTTGGAGGATTTGAAAGTCTTGTATGCTCTGAAACACAGGCTTCTGTAGTATGCCATTTGATAGTGGCCTTGAGGTCGAGATTGTAGTAGTGAAAATAAATAATTTCTACAGTCAATGGCGAATATGATGTGTTTTAAAAACATCACTACTAGTGAACTTGGACATCTTTAGAAGGGCTGAAACGTCCCTGATGGATTTCTTAGTCAGGTGACATCCAGTGACTGATGCACGTTCGAAGAGACTGAGTTCTGCTGACCAACCCATTGTGCTCTTATTGTGTCTCTACTGACAACACAATACCGCCCGCCACCTTTTACATTAGTGGATATGACTCTCGTGACGTCTAGTGGTCAGTTCTGCATTACCTAGTGGTGTCCGTATACTACTGATCTAATAGTGTATGTCATAGACCATTGATGAGTCAACGAGACAACATTAAGGAAGGTAACTGACATAATTTGTGGGCTGAAATGAGTTCCGAGCTGCAATTCTCCTCATTGAATGACACAAGAATCAGCTGCCCAATCATGTATAGGGTGGGCAGAAGTCCATGTACCCCCTAGCATCGAATGGTGACTAGTCTGATTTGTTTTGTACTTAATTATGCATTAAGCGTCCAATATATCAGCATATTCCCCATCATGCTGTAAACATATTTCCATACACATCCATATTCTCCTTGGGATATTTTGGAGCATGTGTGGTGTTGAAGTTGCCGGGCAACGAATCCAAAATTGGTAATGGGTAATCTATTAGCATATCAGCGTCTGCTAGAAAAATGGTCTACGCATTTTTTGGGGAGGGTGGGGTGGGGGTGGGGGGGGGAAGGGGGGGGGGGTGAGTGGGACTGATTGCTTCAAGACCACCTGATCACGACAAAATGTGGAAAATTCAATCGTGATTTATAAACAATAAAGATTTTTAGTACAGCCTATGCGTAATAACAGCTTTCAGTAACATTACCAAGGCTGTGGACTCAGCCCCTTTAAAAAAAAGTTTAAATGAACGTGCGCCATTCACAGTCCCTTGAAAATAAAATGGACCAAGCAAATGTTGTGATGTCATCGCTACCCATATCATTACGTGAAGCTGGGTCCTTTCTACCTCGACGTCGTAATGAGGACTTTCTTTGGTCGAAACGACTGTCTTTAAAGAACGGGAATTGCGATAAATTGCAGATTCGTCTGCGAACATAACCTTGACACGGTTCACTGCATTTGGAAATTGAGTTAACAAAGCACGGCGTGCTAAAACGCGCTCATTCCGGTTTGAATCTGATAACTCGTTTACGAATGTTGGTCGGAAAGGTCTGACGTTAAGGTACATCTGGCATTGTTGTCCTCGGTATAGCGAGTTCCGAAGCAAGTTTACGTCTCGATTCATAGGAGATCGTTCAGTTGAGGCAGAGACTCGCACACATGTTTCTTCACGTGTCTTCCTCCTTCCACTCCTCGATCTGTCTCTAATACAGCCAAAAAACAAAAGGCACGTCTTCTTCAAACTAGAAGCGTTGCCTTTCGCGGTGGAGCCTTATTGGATCTTCCCTGGATCGCTCCAATAATCTGTCTCATTGCCTGCCATGCGTGTTGCCATTCGTGCACCCAAACAATTGTCACTAAGAGCTTCTCAACAGTGTAACTATGACCGCTCAGATCTGCCATGGCTACAAATTAAAACTCGGCTCCGACTGTGACTGCGAAAATATGTAGACATGAATTCTAACCATTGATTTCAACAGCTGATAAGAAGTAACACACATACCAACCTGCATAATAACATTTGATACTAAATAGAGGTTACAGGGGACTTCACCCTGTAAATCCCTTTGTTTACCTATAGCATGTCACAGGCTGCCAGAACTTTCAGTAAGACAATGCACCATCCTATGTCTCCCATATTGTGTAAAAATGGCTTGTGAAAATACTCCGCTGACTGACGGGTTTTCGTGTGCTGCCTCCCTCTCATATCAACTGACCTCAATAGTGTTGAGCACGTCTGAAACGTCATAGAGTCAGAGGTCGGCGTCTTGGGCCCAAATTCGAACAATTATTGTGAATTGTGGATGGCAGTTAAGTGATCATTAATCAGGATGACTCTTCAACGTTTCCAATCTCTCCTTGTGTGCAAGCAGCGAGGAGTCGCTGCCATCACCTCGCCGAAAGGAGATGCTACGTGCAGCTACTAGGTAGGCGTCTTTTATTAAATTACACACGACTATAAAATATAAAGAACAGCTATACATTTCTTGTTACGAGAAAAAATTATAGACTGGTGTCGTAAAAGTAATTGCAAACTGATCAAAGTTCATTTCCAGTCTCCAACCAAAACTTAGAGGACTTTTTATTTTTTTAGCAGATATCGCCCATATATGTTCATTCTGAAAGGAAATAACAGTGACTGTCAATGAAAAATTGGTCTGATACATGAAAGGCACTTTCTATGCTCACGTTCGTGAAATTTGTCTGTGAGAATTTCCCTCTCTGCTCTGTCTGTGAAGGAGCTGTCAAGATGCAGTAATTACGCTGATAACTTGTTTCCCATTAATTTGCTCGTGGGTGAAGCAAGTGAAGCGCCTTGACGCGGGAGTCGACAAAAGAACAAAGTAACACGTCTTATCTTCCTAAAAGGTTTGCTCCTTTTTGTTCCTTTTCTAATGAAATTTTCTTCAGCTGCATTATGGTAATTGCAGATACTCTTAAAGTAATTAAAAATATTGACGTCTGATGTGGGCTGACACTTGCGGCAGAACTGTTTTTGTTGTTTTAAAATATATTTATTTACTTTGAAGTTGTACCAAAAACGAGCGGAAAATGCTTATGAAGTGTTGTTTCAGATATTCCCTCCTGTTGAATTCTTTAATTGCCATCTCTCCGCGCATTGAGAGAACATTTCGCAAAAATGTTGTTATAGTGTTTTTTTTCTCTGCTTCTGTGCTGAGACAGATTTATCAGACTCTTCCTGATAATGCCGAAGATTATTAATTGATTTACTAAAGAAGTTAATCGTTAATGCTAATTACTGCCAATCTTAGCTGACGTAACTAACATTCGCTAATGCAGCAGCACTTGAACCTTAACTGTCTGCATCCAGTGCTTGATTAAAGTAAATTTCATCACCACTGTTAACCGACTTGACAGAAAATATGTTTGAGTTCAGTTTCTAATGACCAAACTTGGCACCTATGTTTCGGGTTAAATTCCGAGCAATAGAACATTGTTTTTCACCATACTTCTCTGAAACTTTAAGGTAGATTGAAACTGTGTCGGTAGATCACTTGCTGGTGGAACGCGAGATCTCAGGTTAGAGTCCCGATCCGGCACATAGTTTTAACCTACCAGGAAGTTTCAAATCATCGCATATGCCGCTGCAGAGTGAAAGTTCTTTCTGTAAACATTTTCCCTTTGTTTCCTGAATATCAGTGATGCAGAGCACATTTTCCACTTCGCACACTTCCAAGTACGTACCTCAGTACTATGTAACGGTTTTTTTAAATTGTGGATACACCGCAACACATCACAACGAGAATGCCACGCCAGAAGAACAAAGTGAGTGACCGTTACACATTTTCGTGCAAACATCAGTCCAGCTTCCAAAGTGACATCGCCTCTTACTAAGTTTTCTCTTAATCCACAGGATGATCACAGCATTTACGAAAAGACTATGTAATATCAGTATGACCTCATTGTAAAGTAATTTTTGTAATGCCGTTTAGCCTGAAGATGAGGTCTAACCCTCGAAACATGTCGCTAAATAAATAAGTTATACAATAGCTGACAAAGTTTGTGACGTGTAGCGGTAATTTAAAAAAAACCTTTACATATTTCTTGAGAGAGTCACGGTCGAAAAATAGTGAAAATGGCTTCAAATACCTCAGTACTGCTTCGCAAGGTATATGGTTTTGATAGCAAAGTGCTTTAAGCCACCCTGGAAACCGTGCATGCTAAAGCGCCGCTTTTCTGATGTGGAAGTGCACCGGCCTCGGATCGAAACCGCCCGGTGGATTAACGACGGGGTCCGTGTGCCGGCCAGCCTGTACATGGGTTACCCACATCCGAAAACACCCACGCCGTCGCCGTCGCCAACATCGTCCTCCCAGGCCTCCAACGCCCCATAACATCAAGACCAGTGCCGTTGATCAAACTGTGCCAAGTGCAAAGTGATAGTGTTTCAGTCTCTAAGCAATTTGAAACTTCTCATAAGTGATCCAACGGTGTTTTTGCGTGCAACATATGTACAACAACGAGACCTACCAAAATACGTAGCAAACAGAGTACGTAAAACGCATTTCCCAATAAAAGCTCTAAATGTGCTCTACCTCTCTCTCTCGCTCGCTCCTCCTTCCAAAAAGTTAAATTATAAATGTATCACAATATAGAGGCATATCCACTAAATGTGTTTCCTGTGCCAAATGTAATATGTCTTCAGCTCACGTCTCACGAGTATGTCTTATTGCCTTACATAATGTAACGTTTTCTCCTTAATTATTGATATATATGTCCTTTCATATCTTTTTTTTTAACTGAAGTGTTTTTTTGTTCTTACCACTGCTGTGATACTCTTTCTATCTCTCTCTCTCTCTTTCTCGCTCCTCCTTCCAAGGAAAAAAGTTACTAACGACTCACAATATAATACATGTCACTGACATAGTGACATCCATCAAATAGTCTATGTTTGTGGTCCTAAATGTAGCATGGTTAAAATGGCTCCAAGCACTATGGGACTTAACAGCTGAGGTCATCAGTCCCCTAGGCTTGGAACTACTTATGCCGGCAGCGGTGGCCGAGCGGTTCTAGGCGCTTCAGTCCGGAACCACACGGCTGCTACGGTCGCAGGTTCGAATCTTGCCTCGGGCATGGATGTGTGTGATCTCCTTAGGTTAGTTAGGTTTAAGTAGTTGTAAGTCTAGGGGACTGATGACCTCATATGTTAAGTCCCATAGTGCTTAGAGCCATTTGAACCATCTGAACTACTTAAAACCTAACTAACCTTAGGACATCACATACATCTATGACCGAGGCAGAATTCGAACCTGCGACCGTAGCAGCAGCGCGGTTCTGGACTGAAGCGCCTAGAACCGTTCGGCCACAGCGGCAGGCAAAATGTAACATGTTTTCAGCTCATGTCTTACGTAATTTAACGTTCTCTCCTTAACAATTCATATACGTGTCCTTTCATTTTCGTTTTTAAATTGTTTCAATTTTTTAATCACTATTGTGATACTCTGTCACATAATTAGCTAAAATAATACACCAACTAAAGTCACTATAATAAAAAAAATCAGCAAACTTGATGATACTGCAATACACTGAAAGCTTGAAGCCTTTAATGTAACTGATTCAAGATTCCAGTCAACGGCCTTGCCGGAGTGGTAACACCGGTTCCCGTCAGATCACCGAAGTTAAGCCCTGCCGGATGGGTGACCATCCGATCTGCCGAGCGCTCTTGACAAACAGGGTGCTCTCAGCTCTCGTGAAGCAAACTGAGAAGCTACTTCACTGAGAAGTAGCGGCGCCGGTCTCGGAAACTGACATACGGCCGGGAGAGGTGTGCTGACCACATGCTCCTTGATGTGTTGGCAAATGTACCAACACCTTGTAGATAGAGGAGGCCGAAATGCACGCTATCTAACGCAGACGGGCGTGAATTCTGGAACAGGATAAGTAGTGAATGCTAATAAGAAAAGTATGCAGCTCCTCGAATACTTAACTTTTATTCCTTCATGTGAATACAGCATTCTTGATGAGACATTTCATACGATAACTATCAAACTATGTAAGGCTAATGGCGCCTTGCTTGGTCGTAGCCATTGACTTAGCTGAAGGCTATTCTAACTATCTGCTCGGCTAATGAGCGATGCATTCTAACTATCTGCTCGGCTAATGAGCGATGCTTCGTCCGTGTAGTCGCTAGCAATGTCGTCCGTACAACTGGGGCGAGTGCTATTCCGTATCTCGAGACCTGCCTTGTGGTGGCGCTCGGTCTGCGATCACACAGTGGCGACACGCGGGTCCGACATGTACTAAATGGACCGCGGCCGATTTAAGCTACCACCTAGCAAGTGTGGTGTCTGGCGGTGACACCACACTCCTCCCACATCCTCATCCAGTGACGCCTGTGGAATGAGGATGACACGGCGGCCGGTCGGTACCGTTGGGCCTTCATGGCCTGTTCGTGTGGAGTTTAGTTTAAATTAAGATTCCATTAGCAATAAACAAAAACAACAGCAAATAACGTAAAAATTCTATGCAAGATAATTGGAAAATTAAGAAGGTAGGTATGCTTTGTTGATGTCTTGTAACAAAAAAACGCTTACAGTATCACATACAAAAAAAGGACAGGACTGTCATTTGCAGTTGGAAAAGAAACATCATATATACGAGAGTTGTTTTTTAAGTAAGGGCCGTTCGTGCGTATAGTCCCGTAGTTCGCGCGGACGCCGCAACAAGCCATCGCGCCACTTGCCGGCATCCTTCCCGTTCACACTCATGCAAGTTGCAGCTCTGTAGCTGACGTGTACGCATCGCTGTGCTACTTTATAATGTATGCGATTATTGAATCGCCCGCCGCGTGTGAGATACGGTCAGTGATACGTTTTTTGACCGCGAGAAGCCTATCAGCTGCAGAAATTCATCATCAGTTAACAGAAGTTTATGGCTTGAATGGCTTGAGTGCAATGAGTGAAGGTAAAGTGCGTCAGTGGGTTAGAGAGTTTAAAAATGGCCGTCAAAACGTCCAAGACGAAGAACGCTCAGGCCGGCCCTCTGAGATCACTGATGATTTGGTGGCTGCAGTCGAAACAAAGATTCGTGAGGACAGAAGATTCACAATTTCCACTCTTTCTTTGGAATTTCCACAAGTCTCAAGATCGGTTTTGTACAAAATTGTGTCTGAAAACCTAAACTTTAAGAAACTGTGTTCTCGGTGGGTACCCAGACTCCTTACAGAGGACCACAAAGGGAAGAGATTTGCCACTTCATTGGACTTTTTGATTCGTTACGAGGAAGAAGGGGATGACATGTTGAGTTAAATTGTCACTGGAGATGAAACATGGGTATCCCATATCACGCCCGAAAGCAAGCGACAATCGATGAAATGACGACACACAACCTCACTCGTCAAGGACAAAGCCAAACAGACGCTGTCAAAGCGCAAAATTATGGCAACTGTGTTCTGGGACCGGCGCGGTGGCCGGCCGAAGTGGCCGTGCGGTTAAAGGCGCTGCAGTCTGGAACCGCAAGACCGCTACGGTCGCAGGTTCGAATCCTGCCTCGGGCATGGATGTTTGTGATGTCCTTAGGTTAGTTAGGTTTAACTAGTTCTAAGTTCTAGGGGACTAATGACCTCAGCAGTTGAGTCTCATAGTGCTCAGAGCCATTTGAACCATTTGAACCAGCGCGGTGTTTTGCTAGTGGACTTTATGCCACGAGGAACGACAATCAACTCAGATGTCTACTGTGCAACTCTAAAGAAGCTCTGCAGAGCAATTCAAAACAAAAGGCGTTGCATGCTGACAAAAAGAGTATTGCTCCTGCACGATAACGCTAGGCCCCACACCTCTCATAAGACTCTGGATTTGATTGATTCTTTTGGCTGGGAAGTTTTGGACCATGCACCATACAGCCCCGACCTTGCTCCTAGCGATTTTCACCTTTTCCGGTACCTGAAACACCATCTTGGCGGGCAGCGCTTCAATGACGACGATGAAGTGAAAGCGGCCGTGAACTCTTGGCTGTAGGAGCAGGCGGCCGAATTCTTTGAAGAGGGAATTAAAAACTTAGTTGTATGGTATGACAAGTGCTTAAATAAACAAGGCAACTATGTAGAAAAATAGGTAAAAGTGTGTAGAATCAGAAAATAAAAGTTCTTTTACAAAAGCATTTGTATCTCTTTTTAAAAATAAAAGCGGTCCTTATATATATATATATATATATATATATATATATATATATATATATATATATATATATATATATAGGGTGTTACAAAAAGGTACAGCCAAACTTTCAGGAAACATTCCCCACATCCTCACACACAAATAAAGAAAAGATGTTATGTGGACATGTGTCCAGAAACACTTAATTTCCATGTTAGAGCTCATTTTAGTAGTTTCATTCCAATGTGATCAAATTGTAAATTTTCTCAATCAATATGTGTGGGCTGACGAGAATCCGCACGCAATTGTGCAATCACGTCAACAACACAGATTTTCTGTGAACGTTTGGGCAGGCATTGTTGGTGATGTCTTGATTGGGCCCCATGTTCTTCCACCTACGCTCAATGGAGCACGTTATCATGATTTCATACAGAATGCTCTACCTGTGCTGCTAGAACATGTGCCTTTACAAGTACGACACAACATGTGGTTCATGCACGATGGAGCTCCTGCACATTACAGTCGAAGTGCTCGTGCGCTTCTCAACAACAGATTCGGTGACCGATGGATTGGTAGAGGCGGACCAATTCCATGGCCTCCACGCTCTCCTGACCTCAACCCTCTTGACTTTCATTTATGGGGGCATTTGAAAGCTCTTGTCTACGCAACCCCGCTACCAAATGTAGAGACTCTTCGTGCTCGTATTGTGGATGGCTGTGATACAATACGCCAACCTCCAGGGCTGCATCAGCGCATCAGGGATTCCATGCGACGGAGGGTGGATGCATGTATCCTCGCTAACGGAGGACATTTTGAACATTTCCTGTAAAAAAGTGTTTGAAGTCACGCTGGTACGTTCTGTTGCTGTGTGTTTCCATTCCATGATTAATGTGATTTGAAGAGAAGTAATAAAATGAGCTCTAACATGGAAAGTAAGCGTTTCCGGACTCATATCCACATAACATATTTTCTTTATTTGTGTGTGAGGAATGTTTCCTGAAAGTTTGGCCGTACCTTTTGGTAACACCATATAGAGGGAGAATACCGGGCACTTAGAAAACTTTCGCTCTCTTTCACATGAATAACACTACACGCAGACTGTTGGAGTACACATATTCCGTCCCAAGGGTAACAAGGTCGCGACGGGTAGGGCATCCAGCCAGCCTTTAAAACTAACCATGCACACGAAAAACAATATGTTGAAGTCCACTCATCCCTCTGCGTTTCTAACATTGTGTGACCTGATGAATGCTTGCAATAGACACAAATCCATGTGCGTCCATTACTATTATTATTGTCGTTTACATAGTTAGCAAGCAGTACAGTATATAAAATTTGAGCAAAACTTCTACTGCGTTCTCTGAAGCCTGATGCAAGTCATATTCTGTACAGCAGCTTGGATAGGTCGACGCTGAAGCGTATGTTTAACTGTCTGATTTTTTCTACAGTCGCACCTGAAATTTTCTTCTTTGTCATAAGCCCATCTTGCTATATCAACTCTCGACCTGCCCACTCTTGATCTCTGTCTATTCGAGGACTTCCATATGAGTCGTCCCTTGTCATAACTACTTGGTAGACTTTAAGATATTTTTTTCCAACTAAGGGGAGGAGGTCTTTAGCTTTCCATAGTTGTAATCTGGCTACCTCATCTGTGGTTGTGAGTTGTCTGATGTTCTGTTAAAGATCTTCCTGGATTTCAGTCCTGCTCCATCTGCGTAATTTCCTTGTTCATTTCTCTTCGGATATACTGTGGAGCTATTTCTGCCAGGTGGTAAAGCCATACGGTTCGACCGGATTTTAAACAGCCTGTTGTAAGTCTGCATGCGTCGTTGGAGAAACATCCATCTGTTTGGTATATGATGAAAGGTGGCTACACGAGCCACTGCGCCAGAGATTGCGCCAAAGAGTATTATTAAGCCGCCTCCACAGTGCTTGTCGAGAGCTCGTAGTAGTCAGTGCTTGGAGAGAGCTCGTAGAAGTCAGTGCCTGTTAAGAGCTCGTAGTAGTCAGTGCTAGGAGAGAACTCGTAGAAGTCAGTGCCTGTTAAGAGCTCGTAGTAGTCAGTGCTTGTCCATTGCTCGGAGTAGTGAGTGCCTGTCGAGGACTCGGGGTACTCTGTGCTGAAATGTTGTAGCAGAGAGTGTTTGTTGAGATGTGCTAGTAGGCAGTGCTTGCTGAGATGTGATATTGGAGAGTTCTGGTTGAGATGTGATAGTAGAGAGTCGGTGTGAGATATAATGTAAGGATTAGAGTGATTTTCATCAATATAAATGAGGTAACTAACTCCGTTTCTTTTTTATTTCAGTGTCCTAAATAATGCGTTATTATAGGTTCACTCAACAAGCATCTGGCGTGTGTTCTTGTATTAGAGTTTAATCCTGCTTTCCTTACGCAATTATAGTATTTGTAATTTTCTTTCATCACGTCAGTATAAATGGTATTTGAAATTTCTTGTCTTGTTGAAGAAGAACCGTGCCAGATGTGTACGTTGAGTCACACTCCCAAACACAGAACAATTACATTTGTGCTTTGGTTTTGTAGGTTTTATAGTTGCTGGGGACTTAATTAATTAACTGTGTTTACGAAAAATTTCATTTCATTCTTTGTTGTTGTTCTTTGCAGTCAGATAGCGTAATAATACTAGTCAGGGCCAACCGTTTACGAGACTTGCGTAATCGGACATACAGCTACTAAAACAAAAAGTATTTTCAATCATATTTAATTAAGCCCCCATGCAATGACTTTAACTATACCAAACGGGACAGGTGTACTCTGCAGCGAAGTCACACAGTCCTATGGCAGTAGTTTGTTCGAACTGCTTCGGCTTTATTACTCAGCTGTGAACTAGCCACTTTTCTAAGGAGATTGTTCTTGGTAGAAACTTTCAACTTGGTGTTTATGCAACGCTTCCTATATGTAAGAGGTCTGTCATCTTAAGGTGTTTTGGTGTAGCACATTGTTCCACTTCAACCAAAAAAACCTGGCCACCTTTAATTTACCAGTGGATTCTCGGTTTTTCAAATGAAAATCTCATATGTGTGTCTTATACGGATCTGGTTTAGATTGATGTTCACTGTAGTATCTTGACAGTCTTTCAAGAGTGTTAATGAGGGTGTTTTACGTTCTTTCAAAGGATGTGCTCTATATGGCAAGAGCGACATTATCAACATACAAGAAACTCCTGGTACTGAGGGCCATAATTATGCGTGGGGTAGTCGCCTTTTCGATATGCCTGAGGAAAGAACGTAGTGAATGGGGTTTCCAATTAGAAGTTATGAAATACTGGCCTGTCTTACCCTCGCAGCATGCAGGTGGGGTCCCACGTGCCATTAAAGATTCTAGTGTCATTGAGTAGTATGTCGTAAATTACGTTTGTGTACCCATTTCTATTCCTTCGATTACAGCGCCAGCTGTGGCGAAACGAAGAAAATGCTTCAGACAAAACGTATGCAGATTTTGCCGTAGAATCGTAATCTGCAATAAAAAACTGGGCTCCCATTGAAGATTTAGAAGTTTGCCCACCCACCAACGCACGGGGTAGAGTGGGGGGGGGGGGCGGGGGGGGGGGGGGGGGGAGCGAGTGTGGTATCATTGGATGTCCCCCCTCTGAGACAAACAATTTGGAATTATAACATTTTTTCGAGCCGATGTGTAGTTTTAGAGATACTTCAATGGCTTCGGTTAAAATGAACACCGGGGGGTTAATACGCTTTCTTGAGGAAGCCTGCTCTTGTGTAACATCCACTAAGTAAGTTGCACTATATAATCATTTGGAAGTCACTTCTAAGTCTCTACTTTGCAATAAAAGTAAAATAATCCCTCCAAAAGTCACTTCCAAGTCGATACTTTGCAATAAAAGTAACTTAATCCGATCGACAGCGGCCAATGTGACAGAATGTTATCATTCATACAATCTGCGAAACTATGAACCGTATTGCAAATAAAATATTGGTTGTGATTGATGTTTCATTTTGGTGCGAAGTGGTTGTATGTTGACGAGAAGGGTCATTGATTTGATGATTTCATGAAGTAGCTGAGAAATGAATTTGTTTTGTTTCACAGGTTGGCTGTGTGATCCAAAGAATTTTGCTTGTGAGTTGAGCGCGTGGTGAATCGGTAGACCAAAGGCGCTCAGAAGTGCCGTTGAAGATCACAGAGCAAGATGTGACCTGTAAGTCGCAAACCAACCATAATGTTGTGCGAAACAGGATCAGTGAACCAGAAAGAAACACTCAAAACACGTTGTAAAGTAGATATTGGAAAAATTGTACTTAATACTCGGAAAAATAAGAAAAGTTTAGTAAAAATCCTGATATCCTTCAGACTATATAATATTCACAATTGCGTTAATAAAGTAAAATCATGGGGTTGGTGACGGAAGAGACGTTATTCGATTGATAGAGAATGAAGTTGGTGGAGTAGCAGCGAGGACGCCTAACCTGCTGGCGTATTGTACGCACTTGTCACAATGCGGTCACAGTGGCATCAATATCAGTGCATTCTGCCGCTGACGGACTTCGGCCGAAGACGGCGGACCATTTCAAATCAGTACGCCACTACGTGCTCGGTCACAGTGTATCCGATCCCATCGCCCGAACGCACAGACTTCGGACGACAATCGGTGAAATTCAAATCAGTTTATTTTCTTCCGTCATATCGGCCAGTTTGTTGTCCTCTGTCATATCGGTCACCACAACACGAAATGTGGTCTGTAAGAAACGTATAAGTTTGGCCAGAGAAGGAGTTTGTGGCACCCTGAGGATGAAAAATTTCATAATCGGCATATAGTTCGGAAACTGTGGACTAAAATCGCAGGTTTATTGTAAACCATAAGCAGGGAACATCCTACTCCGAAATTTTAGGCGTAAATTATAACCTGAAAACGCAATTTGTTCGTCTGAGAAGGGTGGCGCATCTTATGCTTAAAGTTACTGCAGTGGATCATTTTTTTGTTGTGGTACGTGGAGATTAGCTGTCTACAAATTCTTATTACATTACTGCTTACTGGCGTTTCTATGCCAGTAATGTGGTGATTTTGTAATATGAAGTGATTTGCAGATGTCATGTATTTGTTTCTACTTTCCAGTGGTTTAGATGTTCAGAGTACCTCACTCTAAACTTTATGTTTGCCTTTTACACTAATGCAGAATGACAATCATTGAAGATTAAGTTTGTCTACAGAATTTCAAATAAATTCAGCAAAACAGAGTGTTTGTAATTTTGCTTTCCAAGGCCAGCACGAATCATCTCGAGTATGTAACAGAACGTTTCTCCCTTGAGCTCATATTTTCGTAAAACGTGTCTGATAATTCCAATAACTGAGGACACAGTGTAAAGTAATCGCCACGTTCTTTTCGAGAAATATATACCTCGTTTACATGCATTCGCCATCTTTACAATAGCAAAGACTCATTGCATCACTCGTCCGCCAGCACAGAGGCGTCGTGGTATTCATCCCACTCTAGGGGGTTAAAATCCAACCTGCTTCATCCAGTGAATAGATTCTAACCTAACGTAACCTCCTTGACTCTGACAAATACTGCCGAAGGGGATCGGACGCACTATGACTAAGCTGTCGGCCGATGTTATCGGACAATCTCTGGTGTTGGCGTTGACGACAGTTTCCGGTGCCATTATGAACGCAGCCGTAGCTGAAGATGCCGCGCGGAATTAGCCGAGCGGTCTCAGGCGCTGCAGTCATGGACTGGCGGTTGGTCCCAGCGTTCAAGTCCTCCCTCGGGCATGGGTGTGTGTTTGTCCTTAGTGTAATTTAGGTTAAGTAGTGTGTAAGCTTAGGGACTGATGACCTTAGCAGTTAAGTCCCATAAGAGTTCACACACATTTGAACGTAGCTGAAGATGGTTGGGCGAAGAGGTACTGAGATAACCTCCGCTTAAGTATTCGTTAATGGACGACGGATGGGACAAGTGGTGGGTAATCTGTTATAAATAAGCATACTGGAAGAAAATACCGTCATCTGCAGGATACAACACGCTGATACCAGGTAACCGCCTCTGTCTACCTTGACAGTAGTCTCAGTTTGGCTAGAACTAGAGTCCGCAGGTCTCTTCAGTTACGCCATATCTAGTTGCACCCGCTCACCGATGATCAGATTCCGTAGATTTACTAGCCTATGGCAATACTAACTGTTACGTTTCCTCTGCTTCTCCAAATAGTATCAAACCTTTTCCCACACTGTCTAACAAATGGTCACCACTTGCTAATGGCCGAGGAGTACTCGGCCGAAAACTAGTGGACATTTAAGCACTTTACGTGGCTGAAAGCTTGGGAAAATTGTATGATGTTCATTTCTTTAAAATATTAGTGATTCATGTACACTGATCATTCTGAATATTATGACCACCTACCTAATACAAAGAAAGGAAGGCAGAAAGGTGGAAGGAGTATATAGAGGGTTTATACAAGGGCGATGTACTTGAGGACAATATTATGGAAATGGAAGAGGATGTAGATGAAGATGAAATGGGAGATAAGATACTGCGTGAAGAGTTTGACAGAGCACTGAAAGACATGAGTCGAAACAAGGCCCTGGGAGTAGACAACATTCCATTAGAACTACTGACGGCCTTGGGAGAGCCAGTCATGACAAAACTCTACCATCTGGTGAGCAAGATGTATGAGACAGGCGAAATACCCACAGACTTCAAGAAGAATATAATAATTCCAATCCCAAAGAAAGCAGGTGTTGACAGATGTGAAAATTACCGAACTATCAGTTTAATAAGTCACAGCTGCAAAATACTAACACAAATTCTTTACAGACGAATGGAAAAACTGGTAGAAGCGGACCTCGGGGAGGATCAGTTTGGATTCCGTAGAAATGTTGGAACACGTGAGGCAATACTAACCTTACGACTTATCTTAGAAGAAAGATTAAGAAAAGGCAAACCTACGTTTCTAGCATTTGTAGACTTAGAGAAAGCTTTTGACAACGTTAACTGGAATACTCTCTTTCAAATTCTGAAGGTGGCAGGAGTAAAATACAGGGAGCGAAAGGCTATTTACAATTTGTACAGAAACCAGATGGCAGTTATAAGAGTCGAGGGGCATGAAAGGGAAGCAGTGGTTGGGAAAGGAGTGAGACAGGGTTGTAGCCTCTCCCCGATGTTATTCAATCTGTATATTGAGCAAGCAGTAAAGGAAACAAAAGAAAAATTCGGAGTAGGTATTAAAATTCATTGAGAAGAAGTAAAAACTTTGAGGTTTGCCGATGACATTGTAATTCTGTCAGAAACAGCAAAGGACTTGGAAGAGCAGTTGAACGGAATGGACAGTGTCTTGAAAGGAGGATATAAGATGAACATCAACAAAAGCAAAACGAGGATAATGGAATGTAGTCAAATTAAATCTGGTGATGCTGAGGGGATTAGATTAGGAAATGAGACACTTAAAGTAGTAAAGGAGTTTTGCTATTTAGGGAGTAAAATAACTGATAATGGTCGAAGTAGAGAGGATATAAAATGTAGACTGGCAATGGCAAGGAAATCGTTTCTGAAGAAGAAAAATTTGTTAACATCGAGTATAGATTTAAGTGTCAGGAAGTCGTTTCTGAAAGTATTTGTATGGAGTGTAGCCATGTATGGAAGTGAAACATGGACAATAACCAGTTTGGACAAGAAGAGAATAGAAGCTTTCGAAATGTGGTGCTACAGAAGAATGCTGAAGATAAGGTGGGTAGATCACGTAACTAATGAGGAGGTATTGAATAGGATTGGGGAGAAGTTTGTGGCACAACTTGACTATAAGAAGGGATCGGTTGGTAGGACATGTTTTGAGGCATCAAGGGATCACAAATTTAGCGTTGGAGGGCAGCGCGGGGGGTAAAAATCGTAGAGGGAGACCAAGAGATCAATACACTAAGCAGATTCAGAAGGATGTAGGTTGCAGTAAGTACCGGGAGATGAAGAAGCTTGCACAGGATAGAGTAGCATGGAGAGCTGCATCAAACCAGTCTCAGGACTGAAGACCACAACAACAACAACAACCTAATAGCCGGTATGTCCATCTTTGTCACGGATAACAGTGGCGATGCATTTTGGCGTGGACGCAATGAAGCCTTGGTAGGTTGCTGGAGGGAATTGGCATCACGTCTACACATACACATCACCTAGTTCCAGTAAATCAGGGGGAGGGGGACGATGAGCTTTGACGCCACATTAAGTCACATCCCAGACGTGTTCGATCGGTTTCAGATCTGACGAGTTGGAAGGCCAGCACATCAATAGGAATTCGCCACCGTCTTCCTCAAACCACTCCATCACACTGCTGAGCTTGTGACGGGGTGCATTATTTCGCTGAAAAATGCCCCTAATGTCGGCAAACATGATCGTCAGGAAGGGGTGTATGTGGTCTGCAACCAGAGAACGATACTCCTTGGCCGTCATGGCGCCTTGCACGAGCTCGACTGAACCCATGGATTCTCACTTGAATGTTCCCGCGAGCATAATGGAGGTCAGCTTGTCTCCATCCGGCAGTACTGGTGTCACTTCCATTGTGCCAAAGTCCGGTGCCGATGGTCACGTGCCCATTTCAGCCGTAGTTGCCGATGTCGGGGTGTTGATATTGGCACATGCATGGGTCGTCCTCTGAGGAGACCGTGATCGGTGCACTGTGTGTTCAGATACATTTGTACTCCCCCGGCATTGAAGTTTGATGTTCATGGCGCCACCGTTCACCACTTGTCCTGTTTTAGCAGTCTACCCAGCTTACAAAGTCCATTGTCTGTAATGAGGGGTGGCCACCCAACTCCACGACGTCTGTATTCACCTTGGTTTGGCCACATCCTGAAAATACTCATCACAACATTCCTCGAACACCCGTAAAGTCGTGCAGTTTCGGAAATGCTCGTACCGAGCCTCTGAGCCATCACAATCTGCCCTCGGCGAAACTCGGACAGATCGCGCGCCTTCCCCATTCTACACACGGACAGCGCCCTCTTTGACACTATAGGCACAGGTCAAGTGTCTGACTAGCAGTCATTCCGCGCCAGGTGACGCTGCTATCGTCTGGACGCGATTATATCGATAGTAGGTCAGAGGTCATAATGTTCTGGCTGATCAGCGAATATGACCTCACAGGTTTTCATATGAAGGCATCATTACACTGCCCGGGAAAAGTGATATGAGATGTAGTTCATCATTGTAGGAATATATGATAACAAATTTAGATCAAATTAAATATACAGGTCACAGTGAAGGCTACCCAAAGAGTGACATTAATACGTCGTGTACCCCCTTTGGCGGCAACGCAGGCGTGTATTTTCGCTTGAAAACGATGATAAAGGTGACGAATTACAGCGTGCGATAGATGTTCCCAAGCATCTTGCGCATTTTGTTGCATTTCGCGAATGGTTCTTTCAGACCCTGATGAACAAGCAAGTTCACGCTTCTCATGTCCAATAAGTGTTCTATTCGCGAGAGGACTGGTGATTTGCAGGCTAGGGCAGTTGTTGCACACCATGAAGACCACGCTGCATTGCAGCACCCATACGTGGACGCGTATTATTCATCCGAAAAAGCACATTACCTTTCGGTCGAAGAAACGATAGTAGTACAGGGATAACAGCATCTGCATTGTAGTGGGCACTACGCACTTTACCTTGCAGAAACCACCCCCACCCCTCCTTCCCCACACACGCATACGCACACACACATACACACACCCACACACACATACACAAACACATGTCCATACACACACACATACACATGTGCATACACACACACACATATACACACGCACATACACACACATATACACATATGCATACACACACACACACACACACACACATGCACCTACACACACATGCACACACGCATACACACACATGCACATGCGCATACACACACATGTGCAAGCACATACACACACACACACACACACACACACACACACACAAATGCACAAGCGCATATACACATATACACACGCACATACACACACACACACACACACACACACACACGCACACACACATACACGCGCTCACACATACGTGCGCGCACATACACGCGCACACACACATGTGCACACACATACACGTATGCACACATACGAGCGTGCGCGCACACATATGTGCACGCGCGCGCACACACACGCACTCGCGCACACATACACGCACGCGCTCGCACACATACACGCACGCGCGCGCACGCATGCACGCACGCGTGCGCACGCACATACGCACGCGCTCGCACGCACACACGCGCACACACACATACACACACACCATACAGTCTGGGATGGGCAGCCCACTAGGTCCACGCCAAGTACATGTTGTCCGTCACTCACAGACAATCGGAATCTACTCTCAACACTGGAGACAATAAAGCCCCGTTCCACTCTCCAGTCAACTCTTTCACTTCACGACGGTATCCATGCTTGGGGGGTGTCAGGGTTACCCTGGCCAGAGGCGCTTATGATCCTAATCCTGCTGCAAGCAAATGGTTCCCGGTGGTCCCTGATGACACAGCAGGTGCAACACGTGACCAGATTTCGTAGCTGGATGATGTTTGGTCGGCCGCCGCTGCTCACACAATGCGTCGGTCTTGACGTGTGTCTCTTATGTGGACTTCCAGAACCTGGTCTAGAGGTGTGGAAATGTTCCACAGACCACTGTTGAAAGCAATGACACATCACCGATAGACCACACCCAACACGTGCGGCAATCCGTCGATATGTCCAATTCCGCCGTAACACATGCCTCCCATGCGACTGCGTTTTAATGGCTAAAGCGACGGCGTTTCAATGGCTAAAGCTGTTAGACAGGAGTACACACTCGTCGGTGCGACATGGTTGTACACTAGAATGAAAGCTGCATACACTGTTCACCGCTAAACTCGGCACAGCTACTGCATACAGAGTCAAAGGAGAGGGTGTACAGACAGACCTCACGAGCGGCATCTGATCGCCGATAACCGTGACAAATGAATTACTAACGCTGCAACCCCACAGTATACACGCATTAAACCCTAGTGCCACTGCAAACAGGCCTTGAGGGTGTTGCACTTTCTTTCGGCAGTGTACGAAGTCTGTTCAAAAAACTGCGAAACTTGGTCCGCAAAATTTTTCTGCTCTTATCTTTTACTTACTGTGCATGGTCTCCTTCGAAATACTCCCCTCTGCAGTTGATAGACCATTCCAAAATCCGCTTCCACTTCCGGAAGCGATCTTGCTACGTCTCTTGCTGGAGTGCGTGAAGCGCCGTCTGAATTTTCCTTCATCTCTTCTATTGTTACAAATCTTCGTCCTTTAAAATGGGTTTTCGACTTAGGAAATAAAAAAAGTCTACAGGAGCCAGGTCTGGAGAGTACGGAGGGCAGCACAGTGATTTTTGTGCAGTAGTCATGCAACTTCAGGGATGAATATGGGGGTGTGATATCGTGATGCAAGAGCCATGAATTGTCTCGCCACATTTCAGACCGTTTCCTCTCACATTTTCTCGTATGCGTCGCAACACGTCCCGATAGTACCACTGTCGCATGAATTCATGATGAATTAATCCTTCAAAGTGAAAGAAAACTATCAGCATGGCTTTGACATTTGACCTGCTTGACGGTCTTTTTTTGGTCCTGGAGAAACGTTCCCGACCCATTCTGTAGATTGAAACTTGGTCTCAGTATCATAACCGTAGATCCACGTGTCATCACCAGTTAGGATTCTCTTAAGGAACACCTCTTTCTCATTTGCGCGATCCAAAAACCCTTTAAAGATTGCGATGCGAAGGTCTTTCTGGTCTTGACTCATGAGCCGTGGGACGAGCTTGGTGGCAACGCGATGCATTCCGATACGCTGTGTCAGGATTTCATGACTTGATCCAACTGAAATGTTGCATTCTTCTGCAATCTCTTGGACAATCAGTCTTCTACTGGCGCGCACAATTTCGTTGACGTTCCTGACATGGGCATCATCGGTAGACGTCGAAAGGGGTTGGGGAACGAGGATCATCTTTAACTTCCCTCCCGCCATTTTTAAACCGCGTGAACCATTCGTAACACTGAGTACGGCTAAGCACTCATCACCGTAGGCTTCCTGCATCACGCAGTGGCCATGAGTTTCAGGCAAAATTTAATGCAGTCGCGTTGGTCCTCTAATTCTGCCATCTCGAAATGCTCAGACGGCGCGAAACTACGTTCTACTAAATACGGCACTGCACAATAATTAATAGACTTACAATAATGAAACTTTTGGCAATTTCACATTAAACACAGGCGTATGCAGGGATCACAACAGCAGACATGTGTATGGATGCCATCGGCATTTCTCTCCAACTCAGCTTTGGCGCTAAATTACGAAAGTTCCAGAATTTTTTGAACAGATCTCGTATTTGTGTAATCAATAAAATGGAGTGAAATGAAATGAATGGATTGATGGGGGTCAAATCAATGAAAATGCAATGTTTTGAAATTATATCAGTGCAAGACATTCACATACAATGAACCTGCAACGACAGTGATGAAGCTGCAACGACAGTGACAGTGAAGGATTGAAAGTTTGAGTTACGCCTGACGCGTGTTCAGATAGGCTAGCGATTAAGGCGAGTACTCATGATATCCATTAAGCCTGGGTTTCGATGATGCGCTGTCAGAAATTTTCATCGGTCACTACAATTTCTATTACACTTCATGTTCAGCAGATGTGAACGGTTTGCACTGATATCATTTCATGTCATTGCATTTTCACTAATTTCATCTCTATACATCAGTTCATATCATATCACAAAAAATGGTTCAAATGGCTCTGAGCACTATGGGACTCAACATCTGAGGTCATCAGTCCTCTAGAACTTAGAACTACTTAAACGTAACTAACCTAAGGACATCACACACATCCATGCCCGAGGCAGTATTCGAACCTGCGACCGTAGCAGTCATGCGGTTCCGGACTGAAGCGCCTAGAACCGCACGGCCACCGAGGCCGGCATCATATCACAAATGAGCTGTAGATACAGAGGGAGTCAGATCATCCGTAGCCTGGTTGCATAAACACCAGCTAAAAGGTATGACTTTTATGCAGAATGGCGCTCTAGCCCATGTTGCTACATGTGTGAAAAATCTGCTGCCCACATCGTGGGTGAGAATCGCGTGCTGAAGCGCTACGTCGCTCATGTTTGGCTTCCCAGGCGCACAGACATAAATCTGTGTGGTTTTTGGCTGTGGGACTACCTGAAGTCGAAAATCTACCGCGATCGTCCTACCTCTTTAGGGATGCTAAAAGACAACATCCGACGGTAGCTACTGATATGCTGTACAGTGCTGTTCACAATATCGTCCCTCAACTAGACGTATTATGGATGAACGGCGGCCGACATGTTGAGCACTCGTTATGAAGAACATCGTCTTTGCTAAAAATCAATGGTTATGCTATATGAAGCGCTATCTCTTGGTCATTTTGGTTTCAATAAAATTCTACGTCATTTCAAGCATGTATATCGTTTTTACCTAACTACCTATATCCACCCGTGAAGTATTGACTTTTTAAACGTCAACGAACGTTTGGGTCACCCTGTATGTCCCTTGTGGCAGGGTAAGTGATAGTTCTTCCAGTGTCGCTATTCCCAAAGAGCGGTGGGGAAACGCCTGGTAGTGACGTTCGGAAATCAGTGGTGAAAACATAAGTGGCAATGAAAGTTTGAGTCAGTCCCAAACATGTGCTTACATAGTCCATTTGCACGTAGTTCGTTCAATAAGTAACGCTACACAGTTTTTTCCGGGCAAATTTCGGTTGAAAAATCGCAAAACGTGTTTTGGGACATTGTGGAATATTGTTGCTTCAGCCCCTGTAGTATCATGAACTTCCGATAGGTGGCGGCGATATTCTACACTTAAAAATGGCATCTGTAACGGACATGCGTTCCAAGCAGACAGCTTTCATACAATTTCTTTTGGCGAAAAACCATAGGCGCTTGCAGAACATCTACGGAGGCCTAGCTGCGAACAAAAGCAAGATGAGTCGTTGGGAGAGGCGTCTGTCATCATCGCAACAAGGTCGCGCAAATCTGTCCGATCTGCCGCATGCCGACCGGCTGCACACAGCTTATGACTCCTGCAGTGTTGGAGAGTACGAACACTTTCTTTCGGGGCGTTCGACGGATCACAATCAAAGAATGTTGTCCACGAGTTGGCGTACTCAAATGTATATGCCCGCTGGGTTCCTCGCCGCCTAACGGAAGAGCAACGAAGGGCTATCTGCGCGGAATTGCTTGAGCGTTACGGCGCTGATCGTGACAATTGCGAGCTAATATGCCAAAGATGTTTGGGCTCACATGCGGTTCCCGTTAATCGAAATGTCTTGGCCCAAACTCGTCTAGGGGTTGAACCGCACGTGTCGCATTGCACGCCCTAAATTAGACGCTTGTGGCCCTTTGGTTAAATAGTCTGGCTGATGGCAAGTTTGCGAAATACAAAGTTAATATAAGATATAATAACAGTAATAATAATATCGGGAACTAAATTAACGACCCATAAATGATGTTGGCCACACAGTTGCGATTTGGTTAGAATAATGTATATTCAGAAAGCAAACTAATACCGAAAGTGGTCGTATTTAGAGTTACTGTTACACTCGAGCGCTTACCCGTTTCACACAGATCATTCACAATCTCACCGCGAAACACAAGTTCGATACTCCACCCCGTCATTTACACGAAACGTTAGAGTTCACACCAGGCCTGCGGCTGCTCACCTCTCAGAGACTAAGTCCCGCGATACTACACACCGTAAAATTGTCCAAGTCGTTTCACTTCCTAGCTGCCTGCCTAAAGACCGACAGTCCGCTTTCGCGTCTGCACCAGCACTGTCCCCCTGCCCGTCCCTGGCAGCGGTTCCCGCACGCTGAACATACTCGCTCAACTAACTAGTGCAGTTCCGTTTCCTGAAGCCGTCCATCTGATTGGCTACAGCTTATTCTCCGTTATTTTACATTTTAACATATTTAAATAAGCAAAGCTTGACCACTTTCACGTTCTGTATAAAGTAACGATAATATCCATTCTTAAATTCTTTTACATAAAACCAATACAATTTCCTTCTTAACTTTGAATGTCACGGGCAGTAACCTTGCACCAATGTGTATTCTGATAAGTAAATGAAGAACAAAAGTAAGTATTATGCACTAAACTTTACAACAAATATTCTATTGCCTAATGATTCAATATGGTGTCATGCTGCCATTGTTCCATGTGTTTTGTATGGAGGATATGATGATCTGATGCTTAACTGAAAATACTGATAATTTAAATTTTCTATATGTTTTAGACAAATGAAGTTACAGATTTAATATTTATAGCATTTGTCATTTTAATGATGCGTTTCTATATCAAATGTCGGTCGTTAAGATCGACCAAAGCGTTCACATTTTAGCATTCAGGTCTTTGTTACAAAACTTGTTAATTTCACTTTAACAATAAATCCTAAACTATTACAGATATGATCAATATTCAATGTTATAGGGATCACAATGAAAATTTACGGAGGATCGCAGATTAAAATTACTGTGGCTTCATTGCCTGAATTACTACAGGATTAAATAGTTTCCATAAATGTTTCCCTTTATGGCCGATCTTAGGTCCGCCATATTTAACACTGCTACTTCCCCCTGGCCACAAACGCCTTCTACTGGGTTTCCCTGTAACGTCGGTCCTCTCTGTCTCACTCGCACACTACAGCGCTTAGGTCTCAACAGACAATAGACGTCTGTGAGTTTCCCCATCTCGTGGTGAATCTGCGCCCTTTGTGGCACACTGTCTTGGACGACGGGGTTCATTTCACAATTTCTGCAGGCTGACTCTTTCGGCCAAATGTTTAAAATAGAGCGCAATGCTCGTTAACTCACACAATTTTTTGTTGAAAATCATCACAGGCGGCGAAACATGGGTTCATCACTTCGAACCGAATAATAAAACGGCAAGCCACGGAGTGGCGCTACATCACCTCCCCTACGAAGAAAAAAATTCAAAACCGTAAATTCAACCAGTAATGTCATGACGATATTCTTCTTGGACTCAGACTGTTTGATGTCCTCTCTCACGGTGCAACGAGTAACTCTGAAGTGTACTGTGCTACCCTCAGGAAATCAAAGAAGCGACTTCAGCGTGTTCGTCGCCGCAAAAATACAAACGAACTTCTCCATTTTCATGACAATGCAAGGCCTCAGACAAATCTGCAAATCCGAAAGGAGCTCAAAAAACTTCATTGGACTGTTCTTCTTCTCCAACCAACAGTCCGGATGCCGCACATTTCGACTTCTGTTTGTCCCAATGGGGGATGCGCTCTGTTGGAAACAGTATTAGGTTGATGATGAGGAGGTTATTGATGCAGCAAGACTATGGCTCCTACGTTGACCAGTAGAGTGGTACCATGCAGGCATACACTATGTGATTAAAAGTACCCAGACACCTGGCTGAAAATGACTTACAGGTTCGTGGCCCCCTCCGTCGGTAATACTGGAATTCAGTATGGTGTTGATGACAGCTTCCATTCTCGAAGGTGTACGTTCAATCAGTTGCTGGAACGTTTCTTGGGGAATGGCAGACCATTCTTCACGGAGTGCTGCATTGAAGAGAGATATCGATGTCGGTCGTGGAGGCCTGGAACGAAGTCGGCGTCCCAAAACATCCCAAAGGTGTTCTATAGATTCAGGTCAGGGCTCTGTGCAGGCCAGTCCATTACAGGGATGTTATTATCGTCTAACCACTCCGCCACAGGCCTTGCATTATTCATAGGTGCTCGACCGTGTTGAAAGATGCATTCGCCATCCCCGAATTGCTCTTCAACAGTGGGAAGCAGGAAGGTGCTTAGAACATCAATGTGGGCCTGTGCTGTGATAGTGCTATTGAAAGGTGGCTACACTGAGCCACTGCGCCAGAGATTGCGCCAAAGAGTATTATTAAGCCGCCTACACAGTGCTTGTCGAGAGCTCGTGGTAGACAGTGCCTGTTAAGAGCTCGTAGAAGTCAGTGCCTGTTAAGAACTCGTGGCAGTCAGTGCGTGGGCAGAGCTCGTAGAAGACAGTGCGTGTTAAGATGTGCTAGTGGGCAAGGCTTGTCGAGATGTTGTAGTAAGGAGTGCTTGTTCCATGTTTTATGCAGTTGTTTGATGGGAGAGATAGCAGATGTTACTCTAATGAAAATACTGTGACGATCAGAGTGCTTTTCGCCAATATATATGAAGGTAAAATATTGCGTGTTTTTTCATTATTTTAAATAATGCGTTATTACAGGTTCAGTCAACAAAGCATCTGGCTTGTGTTCTTGTATTAGAGTGTAATTCTGGTTTTCTTGCGTAATTATAGTTTTTCTACTTTTCTTTTATCACGTCAGTATAATTGGTATTTAAAATTCTTGTCTTGTTGAAGAAGAACCGTGCCAGATGTGCGTTGAGTCACACTCCCACACACAGAACAGTTACTGTTGTGCTTATTTGTTTCGTAGGTTTTACAGTTGCTGGGGACTTAATTAATTAATTGTGTTAACGAAAAATTTCATTTCATTCTTTGTTGTTGTTCTTTGCAGTCAGATAGCGTAATAATACTAGTCAGGGCCAACCGTTTACTAGACAGCGTAAACGGACATAACAGCTACTAAAAATATTTTCAATCATATTAATTAAGCCCCCATGCACGTGGCGACTGCTGCTTCGGATCGTCCCTTGGAATCTTCTGATTGTAAAAATAGTAGATGGTAGTATTGTTGTAGTAATTTGAGTTTAGTAATTGTAGTCTGTATTGAATGTGTAGATTTGGTAATTGGCATTCTTCTAATGGTATTTTTCAAATTATTTTTTTTTTTTTTTTTTTTTGTCTTGTCTACGGGTTTGACAATTTAGTGCAATTATTTCAATTGTTCGATTGATCGTGTTTGAGGGAGACATTGCATGTAGATGGTTTTGTTGGAGATAAGGAGGCATTGTGTGCAATTTTCATATAGTGACGAGTTTTGTATGTCTTGTAAATGATTACACGATCGATGAAAAAGGCAAAACTGATGAATAGTGAGAATGACGAAATTGTTGACATGGCGAACTCGCCAACACAGGACAACAGTATCATGAATAATGGAGTTGAAAACAATTTAATAAGTCGGGAAGCCAGTCCGGAACCAGTTCAAGATTTTTCTCAATCAGCAAATTCACAGAATACGAGATTAACGATAGAAGATTCTGGAATAGTATCGAACACAGATAGCTTTACAGCCATGACAAAGGAAGCTGGTTTTGTGAGAAATGATAGGGGCGAAAGGAATCTCGAACAGGTTAATATGGAGCAGTTGATGAGTGCAATATTAAATTTTCGATCTGAATTTAAAATTAGGATGGAAGCAATGATAACACGGATGGGAACTATGAAAAATCGGCTAAGATCTGAATTTAAAACAGCAATAGGAACAGTTAAAACCGAGATGAAAGCAGTGGGATCACAGTTACGATCTGAATTAGAAGCTGATATGGGAAGAATGGAAACACAGTTAGGCTCACGAACAGGGACATGTTTCAAATACACGAAAGACGAATCAAATAAAGAAATTAGAGAAGAAGTACAACCGATTTTGAAGGCTCACAATAATAGCTTAATTTCAACAGAAATTAGACAAGAGGAACAGGGCAGGGAACAGGAAGAAAAAGATCGCGTGATAGTACAGAAATTTTCAGAGTTAAATTTACAACGTGCAAACGATAAGGAAGAAATAATTGAAAGAACCGAGGAATCCGTACCAAATGACATAATAAATAACTTAACGCAACAGTGTGAACAGGTAACTACTAAATGTGACAATACCGAAACCCGAGTCGCGACACTTACAGAAGACGTAAATAAACATAAAGAACAATTAAGTGACTCATCGGAAAGAGTTGAGGAGATCTCAGATAAATTGGCAAGTGTTAGTTTAGCAGAAGGGTGTGAAGAAAGTAATTTGTTTCATTTACGGGATGCAACAAGAGAGCGCCAGGCGCGCGAATTTAACAATAATCGACATTCGGACTGGGACAGACGCGGTAGGTCTTTGTCGCGACGAGGCGAAAATTTTGACTATAAACACTTTTTGACTGTTCGGAAATTTAAGATCTTCCGCAATTCTAAGAATGACATACATCCATGTGCATGGTTAGATCAATTTACGTACGCACTTCCGCCAAATTTGTCACTAAGTCACAAACTGGAAATTATGTGCGGCTATTAATGTCCTCAGGGGATTCACTACTCTAAGTGAATATGTGCCGTAGCGAGCATAGGGCCCCGAGCTGTAGTGGTGCTATTTCTCTTTTAGTTTTCTGTACCGCTGCCTACTCTTTTACTATTCTTTGCATCTGTCAAAACAACTCTTCGACTATCAATCTATCTAGTGAGTAAGTGAACAATAACCTGATATGACTAATTTACCCAAAAGTGACTTCGGAAATTACCGTTTGGACTTACTGTATCTTCAGCAGCATTCATTCGTAGTTTAAATGAAATTTTACCTGTTTATCTTCGTGACAATATTACTTCGTATGTTGACGACATTCTTATTGCTAAACATTCTTGGAGTGAGCATAACAAAATTTTGGATTCATTATTACGTATTTTTGCACGAGTTGGCACTACAGTGAATTTGGAAAAATCTGAATTTGGTCGTTCTCAGATGAAATTTCTCGGTCACATTATTTCTACAGAAGGTATTCTTCCTGATCCAGAAAAATTAGACGCTATTCGTAATTATGCTGTTCCTACCACAGAACGTGAGGTTCGTAGTTTCCAAAATTTTTGTGGAATGATATACTTAAAAAAAAAATTGTTGTAGAATGACATACTTTAGAGAACCAACAGCTACATGTAAACATGCAGAGAATACAAGGATACCGCGCTGTGTTTTGGCGGCGGCACGTACTCAAAGCAGCAGTCAAGTCTGCGCGCCGCACGAGGCAGTCGTTGACCGCAAACAATTGTTTCCTACGTCACGCGCCTACAGCTGATCGAGCGCTCAGTGCGAATGCACTGACAGCCGTAAACAAATACACAGTTTAATTTCTCCGACTAAATTCAGTATAAAGCTATAGTGACTTGATGAATTATGTTATTAACATTCAGTATTTTTCAGGATACGGTTCTATAAGATATTTAAGAACTTCAGGTAAATTCTGTGTGTCTCCGACGTTAAGAGGACTTGCTATCGAGAAATTTTCAGAAAGAATGTAATTTCCAAGAAGAAACTAATAAACTAAAAAGGTAACTATTAATTGAGCTCATTTTTCAGGTAACATATTTCCACTTAGGTACGTACTTTAGACGTAATTTGCTGCTCGCAATTACGTGATTCATACTTTGTGCTAAATTTCATGTTCTATGAAATTACTTGTGAAGCGACGTGCTTGCGTACGTTAACTGATTTTGACAATGATTATTAATGAACTGGGTTGTAACTTGTGTATATCATGCATCGCTTGGCTGCACTGCTTTTTCACTGATGTCATATTTTTTAATTATGTGCCTGCTGTGCTTATTTATTTAAATTATAACCTGATTTATTGTGCTGATGTGTTTAAGTATGTAAGTTATACTTTGTGATTTATCTGCTTGCGCCTTCATGTTTACTTATTAAGATGACATATGAACATTTATTTGCTTATGCTGATATGATGCTAATGACATGTTTACTGCTTTGCGTATGGATTGCATATTTATACATATCTGTTGTTGTCATAACTACTCTTTAATTTGGTGTATAGAAATGCTGATATACTGTGTACAAACAGAGAGTTTAGGTCACACTATTGGATTAATTGTAGATTGTTCGCTTGGCAGAGCCTCGTTGTAGGAATTGTGCTGCATCCACTTGTTGACATTCTGTTCTCTACTGGTATATTTACTCGCTATTGCATGTTTTGCTTACGCTCAGTGCCTTATATTTTAAGATAAGAAAATGAACTGCTATAATTCGACGAACGACATTGGTACAAAGAACTTCGTTGAAGTCACATGAGCTGGAGGTTTTATGGAAGTTGTATAAATTTATGCTAATAGGAAGGAAGCTAACGACATGACATACCAAAACTAGGTTTAGACCATTGACAGTTATTACACTGTATTTTTCGTGAGCAATTGAAATAGAAAGTGACACTTGACACAAGAAATACTCCACATGTTTGCTTCTGTTTGCCATAATTCTTGAAGTGGTGTACACACTGTGAAATATTACGATCATTCACACTCCGTAATCGTACTTAATTACTGAGAGTTATTCGAACTAAGTCTGTTAGAGATCATGTATGCATTTCTGTTGTTTATGATTCATAATGAGTAGAAGATTAGGGTCAGACGGATTACACAGAGGTTGTGTGTTGACAATGTGTCTTCAGATTGTATGGGATGATGAACTGAAGTTTGCATTAGGATTTTATCTGTACTTGTTCGAGGAGACTGACTAGAGGAAAGAGTTGTTATGGAAGTGAAATGATATTGGTAATGAGGTTTATATGTATCGACGCATTGAAGAGGTATTATTGAGGTATTATTGAGATTGTGTGAAGTTGATGATTATTGGAGTTTTGGTGGATAAGAGGTAAAGTAAGTGAGGAGCATATATTGGCAATAAGGTTTATATGTATCGACGTATTGAAGAGGTATTATTGAGGTATTATTGAGATTGTGTGAAGTTGATGATTATTGGAGTTTTGGTGGATAAGAGGTAAAGTAAGTGAGATGCATATTTTTTTTGTTGGTCTTATGGAACAAGGAGGATGAAGATAGCAGACTAGAACACTAAAGTAGAAGGAAGATAGTCTATACACACACTTTGTTAAATCACTAAGCAGTATATACTTTTATTTGAAGAGAGGAAGTATTTGCATATCTTGGCTCACTGACAGTTGTTCAACAACAGTACATTTGATCTGGCTTCGCAAACATTGGTCTTGACATGATGACTATGACGTTGACTTAACTATTATTGACTGTGATACATTGCTGCCATTACTACTTGATGAACATCAGATTTTGACAGAATTACATTTACACAGTTAACACTATTCAATTACACAGTAGTATTTAATGTGGACGAAAGATGAATGAGTGTGTTTTGTGTGTTTTCCTTTCCTAATCCTACCCACCTATCTCGTAAATATTATTTTATTTGTTTGTAGTGGCTTGCACTGACACCCATGAATATTATAGGTTACTGGTATTTGTGTATTTGTAATAGTTAATATGACAACTATCTGACATCATTTGTGTGTTTATTAGAAATTGTATGTTTAGTGTAAGAGCATTGTAAAAGCATTTGTATGTGTATTCAAACTATTGTTCATGCCTGAACTGTCTGATTAGTGAAGGTAAATATTGTGAACTGTTACCTGCACCTTTTCAACATAATGTGTGACACTTAGGAATGATTAATTTCTGCTGATGAACCGAGTGATCAGTGATAGTGAATATTATGGACTGTTACTTGTACTTTATCTACATGATTGGTGTCACTAGGACATGTTTAGTTTCTGCTGATGAACAGTGTGATTAGTGATAGTGAATATTATAGACTGCTCTCTGGACCTGCTCAACATTGCTGGGTGCAACTGATGAACTGTTTCTACTGAAATGAAATCACTTGTTGGTGTCTGCACCTGCTCACATTGCTGGGTGCAACTGATGGACTGCTTCTACTGAAATGATGTCACTTGTTGGTGTCTGCACCTGCTCAACATTGCTGGGTGCAACTGATGGACTGCTTCTACTGAAATGGTGTCACTTGTTGGTGTCTGCACCTGCTCAACATTGCTGGGTGCAACTGATGGACTGCTTCTACTGAAATGATGTTACTTCTTGTTGGTGTCTGCACCTGCTCAACATTGCTGGGTGCAACTGATGGACTGCTTCTACTGACTAATGTGACTTGTTGCTGTGTGTACCTCTTCAACATTGCTAGGTGCCACAGATGGAACTGCTTCTACTGAAATGATGTCACTTGTCGGTGTCTACACCTACTCAACATTGCTGGGTGCAACTGATGGACTGCTTCTACTAAAATGATGTCACTTGTTGGTGTCTGCACCTGCTCTCAACATTGCTGGGTGCAACTGATGGACTGCTTCTACTGAAATGGTGTCACTTGTTGGTGTCTGCACCTGCTCTCTACATTGCTGGGTGCAACTGATGAACTGTTTCTACTGAAATAAAGTCACTTGTTGCTGTCTGCACCTACTCAACATTGCTGGGTGCCTCTGATGGATTGCTTCTACTGAACTAATGTGACTTGTTGCTGGGTGTACCTGCTAAACTTTACTGGGTGCCACTGATGGACTGCTTCTACTGAAAAGATGTCACCTGTTGGTGTCTTTTTTTTTGTATAAACTTATCATTGAAAGTATTTTATGTGAACATTTGTATAAACTGATTTTTTGTGTATTGTGTGAACTCTTATGTAAAGTCACATGTATGAAAAGAAGTTGTATTGCTTTCTATATTTCATATATTAGGTTATTGAAAGGTCAGTGCAAAGCCAAAATTTTAAATAATTATGTGATATTTAGGTATTAATATTATCTTTTGTTTTGTCTGTATTTTTGTGGACGAATTTGGTGGTATTTTCACCACCAATGCTGGCAAAAATACCATCAAATTCTGGCCTGTGGAGGAGGGGCATATGAAAGGTGGCTACACTGAGCCACTGCGCCAGAGATTGCGCCAAAGAGTATTATTAAGCCGCCTACACAGTGCTTGTCGAGAGCTCGTGGTAGACAGTGCCTGTTAAGAGCTCGTAGAAGTCAGTGCCTGTTAAGAACTCGTGGCAGTCAGTGCGTGGGCAGAGCTCGTAGAAGACAGTGCGTGTTAAGATGTGCTAGTGGGCAAGGCTTGTCGAGATGTTGTAGTAAGGAGTGCTTGTTCCATGTTTTATGCAGTTGTTTGATGGGAGAGATAGCAGATGTTACTCTAATGAAAATACTGTGACGACCAGAGTGCTTTTCGCCAATATATATGAAGGTAAAATATTGCGTGTTTTTTCATTATTTTAAATAATGCGTTATTACAGGTTCAGTCAACAAAGCATCTGGCTTGTGTTCTTGTATTAGAGTGTAATTCTGGTTTTCTTGCGTAATTATAGTTTTTCTAGTTTTCTTTTATCACGTCAGTATAATTGGTATTTAAAATTCTTGTCTTGTTGAAGAAGAACCGTGCCAGACGTGCGTTGAGTCACACTCCCACACACAGAACAGTTACTGTTGTGCTTATTGGTTTCGTAGGTTTTACAGTTGCTGGGGACTTAATTAATTAATTGTGTTAACGAAAAATTTCATTTCATTCTTTGTTGTTGTTCTTTGCAGTCAGATAGCGTAATAATACTAGTCAGGGCCAACCGTTTACGAGACAGCGTAAACGGACATAACAGCTACTAAAAATATTTTCAATCATATTAATTAAGCCCCCATGCACTATGCTATGCAAAACAAAAAGGGGTGCTAGCCCCCTCCCCCCCCCCCCCCCTCATGAAAAACACGACCACACCATAACACCACCGTCTCCGAATTTTACTGTTGGCACTGCACACGCTGGCAGATGAGGTTCACTGGGCATTCGCCGTATCCACATCCTGCTATCGGATCGCCACATTGTGTACCGTGATTCGTCACTCCGCACAACGTTTTTCCACTGTTCAATCGTCCAATGTTTATGCTCCTTACACAAGCGAGGCGTCGTCTGCCATTTACCGACATGATGTGTGGCTTATGAGCAGCCGCTCGGCCGTGAAATCCAAGTTATCTCACCTCTCGCCTAACTGTCATAGTACTTGCAGTGGATCCTGATGCAGTCTGGAATTCCCGTGTGATGGTCTGGATAGATGTCTGCCTATTACAAATTGCGACCCTCTTCGAACTGTCGGCGGTCCTTGTCAGTCAGCAGATGAGGTCGGCCTGTACGCTTTTGCGCTGTACGTGTCCTTTCACGTTTCCACTTCACTATCACATTGGAAACAGTGGACGCAGGGATGTTTAGGAGTGTGGAAATCTGGCATACGGACGTATGATACAAGCGACTCCCGTCATCTGACCATGTTCGAACTCCGTGAGTTCCGCGGATCGCCCGATTCTGCTCTCCCAATATGTCTAATGACTACTGAGGTTGCTGATATGGAGTACCTGGAAGTAGGTGGCAGCACAATGCATCTAATATGAAAAACGTATGTTTCTAGGGATGTCCGGATACTTCTGATCATATAGTGTACATGACCTCCCAGCAATGGGTCGTAAGTCCATCGTATTGAACGGAGGTTATATAGAAAAATTAGGGTTTTGTAGCCAAAAGAGTGAGGAATAATATGGTATATTGGAATGTTGAATAAAACCAACTTCCTTTCAGAAAAAAAATGTGTTTCATGTACGTTTTAAAGCGCTGCATACAAAGCAGTCACTATGAGAGGCACCCACATGCCTTGCTCATACTGTGGCATCAAGCAGTCAGGCCTGCAAGATGAGTGGTCTGCCAAGCGAGTGGATTCATTCTTAATTTATCGAGTAACATGAACTCTCGTACTCACAATTTAGTTACAAATTATCCTCCTGTATGAATAATACGCAACGGAAACACGCATCTGACTATCAGTAATTTACAGAACTCTGACTGTACACTACGCACTGGCAATAGCACATTTTCTTTTTGTCTTTTATTTAACGGCTTTTGTCAACACGTGGCCACCGCGCTGAATATAAATGGCGCACACATTATAAATTCGGGACATTATGACAACATACAATTCGAAGGAAAAGTCCACCAATCTTTTTCTTTTCACTATCTTATTTATTCCGATAAATTCTCTAACCTAAACACACAAATTTTATAACCTACAACAATAACACATGAGAAATTCCGCCCAGTGGGCATGGCTTTACATTGGTGAATCTCTATATTATGGTCTCGTAATTATTTAACGCTACAGTGCACTTTCTGGATAGGATGGTGGATCTTTTATTATATCTCACACTTCGACTCTCACAATCATCATCACGAAACCATCCTCCAGACCGAGCAGTACCGAAGGAACTGGCATAACCCACTAATCTTTTGAAACTACCTTGCTACTCTCCCATGCAAACCACACATACCCAAATTACATGACATACACCACGCTACGACATGGAATACAAAACACTAAATAGTCACAACATAATCACTTTCAGCTTTCCCACTTCAATTAGTATTTATCCCAGTTTCACACGACACTGCCCCACTTTGTAATTCTACTTTCCTACGAACTCTGGAGATGTTTGCACGTCTTCCTGTGCAATGCAAGCCAAGTGGCGTTGCTGGATAGACGGCCGACTCACCTTGCTTCTCTCTCAGAGTTTGAATCTAGCGTCACACGGAATCATATCACGCAAAGTAATATTAACAACGTATTCATCACACACGCGAGTCCTCAACTGATACCATGGACGAGTACTTCTCTTTATCTTTTGTCTCATACACAGTTTGAGACTCACACAGTACTCACCACGTGGAAGTACTCGTCTCTAATTTCAAGTCCTGCACACGCCATTTCTTAAATATTTCAACTTATGGTACACACGCTATTTCTTAAATATTTCAACTTATTGTACACACGCTAGTAATTCAGCTTAACTTAAGCACACGGAAGTATTTCAACTTATTGCTACACGTGGTTTCATTGTGACCGTTGGTCACTTCCGAAGATTACTACAATCCCATTAATATTACCTGCCTGACACTTAATTCTCCCCACAAAAGTTCCTGAAATAGAGAAATTATTGTTTCAAACTACTCTTAAATATTCCACATGCATACCATGTCTCCACTCTTTTGTCATTACGGAGCACAACTAAAAAAGGTCTTAACAGCACAAGATCTAGCGGCAGAGTGCTGAAACATGGCCGTTCTCGAGGTCCTCTCCACCTCTGCTGAAGGGGGAGCACCTTGCTACCGTATTGGTCAGCCACATTTCAGGCGCTGAAAGCTCAGGTAAATTTCATCTCTTTGGTCCCACCAAAGGTGGCCAAAGGATCGTCTCAAAGATGATCATATATTCACATTCACTATCTGCGGTTAGCAGACGACCATACATTCATTCATTTCACAGATCTCACCAAACTGGATGTAGGGATTTACTTTGTGGGAGTGCACATGTGATCAATTAAATAAATAAATTGTCATTCTTTCCCACACTGGTATCCGGCTTCGCTGTATTAATTGAAATTGAGTTATTTTACAAAAAATGTGTTGTTCTGACAAAAATAATGAAGTATGTTGTACCTATTTTGAATGTCGGGCGGTACTGTACCCTTTCAACTAAATTGCTTACTTAATGAAAGGTCCCAACGGCTGTACTGAAGACTAAAGTGGAAGTGCTTCACAGTACAGAAGATGTATAAAATAGGTTTATTCCAGTTACTGTGATGTGATTGTGTAAATTTGTAATTTGTTGAATAAATTGTAATGTAGTAAATGGTTAAAGTGAGTGCTTGCGACTATAAGGATAACCTGGTTTGACAATTTTCAGTTTTCGTGATAGGTTTATAAAAGTTATTCGTTTTGCAACCTGCTTTTTCAGTTCAATTCCGTGCACATTTTATTTTAATTTCTTATTTGAATTAATTTGTGGATAACTGAAAATTGGACACCTACATTGTGTTCTGTGTATACCTCGATATAGCTAGGTAGAACGAACCTGTTAGAAGTAACATACCAAAAGTTCAACACAGTCGGAAATTTTATTGCTTGTACGTAGCGCTCGGTACATGCCTCACTTTTACCAACCACACACAAATGTCGAACTGGTCAAAGATATTAGTGCGCACTTAAATTTTTAATTAGTTGTGGAAAATGTATAATAACGAAAGATAATTAGTTAACAATAGCTATGAATGGGTTTATGTTTTCGTGAGCAAAATATGATAAAATGAGCAAAGTACTGAAAGCTCAGGCACATCCTCCGCAAGAACACCACGGAAAATAATAAAAACGTATCTAGAGTGAAATACCATGAGTGTTGGGAACGCTACAGGGACACTGTATTTCGTCTTGGGTAAGGTTTTGGTGGTCACGGTTGTAATGCTGCTATTTCCTTATTAACGTAAAAATTGCTCTTGCATTTATGAATCTGAATCATGTACTCTCTATAATACAATAAAAAATAAAATTTAGATATATGGAAATAATGAAATTAATTAATGGCAGGCAAGAAAATAATAAAGAGGTGATCTGAAATTGTAATTTTGATTACTGTCTCTTATGAAATTTTCCGGCGTGTCGGACAAGCACAATAAGCTGAGCTGTGCTTGTAAATGGGTAAAAAAGCTTTTCATATTAGTTCCGCATAAACGAAATAGTCTTTCTCTTGTTGTAGATTTATGCTTGCCAATTAATAATACTACGTCCGATCGCCGTATTCACGTAAAAAATCTTGACCATGTCCTTAATATTGTTGTAATCGGATCTTCGTGATAACTCCGAAGTACACAGGTGGGCTTCTTGGTTTTCTATGTATTACAGTACAACTTTGAATAATGACGCATACAACTTTTCACTGGTAAAATAATACTATATTGTTCGTTAGATGCACATAAAATGTATAGACTTTTTACTGATTATCATAACCAAAATAGATACCGCCGATTACGCTCTAAAATAACG